>NC_133536.1:80636137-80938637 GCF_048544455.1 Silene latifolia
CATTGAGGGATGCATCTCCGGTAGAGACCATCACTACACTCCTTATAGAGGTTTGGATCATCCCAAAAGTACCTCTTCACTTCGAATAGGAATCTCTTCCTTTGGTTGTGGTTCAAGTTAGGAGGGAGCACTTTTCCAACAATATAGTTAGCATAATCGGCAAACCATGGGGTGATGTGCCTTTCAAGTTGAGTTTGAATAGCCATCAAGATATCGTCGGGGAATGAGTCATTGATCGGGGTTTCTCCCTTTTCATCATGAAACCGGATCCTTGACAAGTGATCCGCCACTACGTTCTCGGCTCCTTTCTTGTCTCTTATTTCCAAGTCAAATTCTTGAAGTAGCAAAATCCATCTCAACAACCTTGGTTTTGCCTCCTTCTTTATCAAGAGATGTCGAAGAGCACGGTGATCTGAAAATACAATCACCTTGGATCCAAGTAAGTAGGACCGAAATTTATCCAAAGCATATACAATGGCAAGAAGCTCCTTTTCGGTCGTGTCATAATTCACTTGAGAAGGGTCGAGGGTTTTGCTTATGTAATAGATGGCATGAAGAGCTCTCCCTACCCGTTGGCCAAGTACCGCTCCAACAGCGTAGTTGCTAGCGTCACACATAATCTCAAAAGGTAACTCCCAATTTGGGGGTTGGATGATTGGTGCCGAGATCAATGCTTCTTTGATTCTATTAAAAGCTTCAACACACTCGTCAAGAATTGGAATTGGGCATCCTTAAGCAAAAGTTGAGTGAGGGGTTTTGCTATTTTAGAAAAATCTTTTATGAAACGTCGGTAAAAACCCGCGTGACCGAGAAAACTTCTCACCCCTCTAACATTCACGGGGGGTGGGAGTTTCTCTATCACCTCAACTTTAGCTTTATCTACCTCGATGCCTTTTTCCGAAATCAAATGACCCAAAACAATTCCTTCATTAACCATGAAATGACACTTTTCCCAATTTAAAACAAGACTAACATCTTCACATTTTTGCAATACAAGAGAAAGATTATGCAAGCATGAGTCAAAGTCCTTTCCATAAACACTAAAATCATCCATAAAAACTTCCATTATGGTCTCTAGATAATCGGAGAAGACACTCATCATGCATCTTTGGAAAGTAGCGGGGGCATTACATAATCCAAAAGGCATTCTTCTATATGCAAAAGTGCCATAGGGGCATGTGAAGGTGGTCTTATGTTGGTCATCCGGGTGTATAGGGATTTGGAAGAATCCCGAATACCCGTCAAGGTAACAAAAGAATTTGTTAGAGGCTAACCTCTCAAGCATTTGGTCAATGAATGGTAAGGGGAAGTGATCTTTCCTTGTTGCGGAGTTCAATTTACGGTAGTCAATGCACATACGCCAACCGGTGATCATTCTTGTGGGTATTAATTCATTCTTTTCATTTGTCACTACCGTGGTACCTCCTTTCTTAGGTACCACTTGGACGGGGCTAACCCACAAAGAATCCGATATGGGATATATGATTCCCGCATCAAGTAATTTCATGACTTCTCCTTTGACAACTTCTTGCATGTGGGGGTTCAATCTTCTTTGGGGTTGAATGGTAGGTCTATGGTCGTCCTCTAGATGAATCCTATGCATACAAAAGTTGGGACTTATCCCCTTAAGGTCATCTAGACTATAACCTATAGCCTTTTCATGTTGTTTCAACACATTAAGCAATTTACCCAATTGGTTATCATCAAGTCTATCATTAACAATCACGGGTTTGGTCTTTGATTCATCAAGGTAAGCATATTTCAAATTTGGGGAAGGGGTTTTAAAGTAGGAGTTTGTACCTCACTTTCCTCCTTTGGAGTTTCATTGAGAATTTGCTCCATCTCCATTAAACATTCCATTCTCATGACATATTCTTCTTCACTTTCATTAACCTCATCATATTCAAATTCCATGATGGGTTCCTCTTGCTCTTGAGTTTGTAGAATATCTTCTAGGATAGATTGCTCATCCTCTATGGGTTGACATGCTTCCACTAGAATATTATGCACCAACTCGGATTGTGCATGGGTGAGTTCTTTGTTAGCTAGAGCGGCCTCAAAGAGATCCACCTCCAACTCCCAATACATGCTCTTAGCCTTACTTGCTTCTAAGGCCTCTAATGCTTGCATGGGATCCTTGAAGTAAGGGATACTCAAGTGGTCCTCTACAAAACAATCTATGAAATCCATTCTCGCAAAATATCAAACAACTAGAAAACAATTAGAACAAACCTTGAGGAGTTTTACTTCCCAAGGTGAAAAAGACACAACTAAAAACAATAAAAGAAATCTTAAATCAATTAAACACCGTCCCCAAAGAACGGCGCCATTTTTGATCGGAGCCATTTGGTGTTCACAATTAAGCATATGTGGTCGTTGGTCAATGGTCGATACAAAACACAATTTATACTTCACAAACAACTCTACAATTAGTAAAGAGGCAAGTAAAGGTCGGATCCCAAGGGACGGGTATTGAAATGAAGATTCTATTGTAACTAGTGGTGTCTAGGGGTGTCACAAATTGGGTTGATGTAGAAGGTTACTAAACTAAAATAGCAATGAAAATAAACTAACAAGGTAAATGAAATTAGGGTGTAAACAATTGATTAAAAGCACTAGGGTGTCATGGGTTCATAGGGGAATCATGGGATATTATCATACAAACATGTTCTCAAATTATAAGCAAGCAATTATTGTTGTGATGGATTGAGTTGGGTTATATCTTACAATCCTAGGAAAGTTTGGGTCCTGGAGCCGAATCTCTTGGATTGTACAACACCTACAAGTCGACTTAATCTTCCCTACTTAACACATGCATGGTCTAACAAGACTCGAGTTGGGTTATGTCTTACAAGTCAAGTTGAAAGGATAGAAGATGATAGTAAATGCAAGGATTCATAGGCTTAGCATTTCATCAAATATAACATGTGCATGTATTAAGATCAAAACAAGCAAGCAAATAAGATATGAAAGCATATTAATTTAAGCATGAATCATTCCCCATGTTGGTTTCCCCTAATCACCCATTAAACCCTAGCTAAGAGACTACTCACTCATTATCATATTGATCATGCTAGAAAGGTTGTCAATCATACTAACATAATAAAACATGATGAATAAATGAAAGTAATTAGCAATAATTAAAAAGGGATTAAGAGATTATACCTACTAATGATTCCAATAATAAAGCAAGAATAATAGAAGTACTTGAATCCTAGATTGAGAGGTTGTCAATCTCCCAATAATAACCCAAATAATCTTCAATTACCCAAAATAAAGTAAGAACAAGAGAGAGATTAAAGAACTAAAACTTGGATTAAAACTTGATTAATATTTGATTACAATATTGAAGAGAGATTTGATTGATATTAACTACACTAATTATTGATAAGAAGAACATGCTCCTCTAATTAGACTAATGGGGTATTTATAGTGAAAATTAGGGAGGATGCATTAGGGTTAACTAAGGGCTAAACTAGTAATTACACTTTTTAAGTTGAGCAAGGAGCCTCCGGGATTATCCGAGAGAAGGGCTTCTTCATTTCGTAGCTTGAAGAACGAAACAGCTGTCTTTGTCTTTGTGATCCGTGCGGCTAGGAGTCGGGACGGCCGGATCAGGATGGACGATCCGAGCGGATCAAGGAACAAGACGCTCGGATTGGGCATGGGGAATCCGAGCGGATTCCTGGTGAGGACGCTCGGATTGGCGAGGACGGACGGATTCTCTACAATCCGTTCGGATTGTAGTTCAGCAGCTTTCCTTCTTCTTTTTCTTCCCTTTTCTTCATGAATTCCTTGGGGATTTCCTTGGGGACTCAAGGATCCTTTTCTCAACAATGCTCTTCTACTATGCTATGTACAAAGGCCTTCTAGTCTTGTCTCTCCTTGATGCTTGGTCATTGAATATGATCAATTTAGCCTTGTTTTGCCATGAAAATGCAAGATTCTTACTCCTTTCCTACCAAGGGATCAAAATCTCAAAGAATATGCAAAACAAAGAACTAAAGATAAGAAATGACCCAAATAGGCACTAAAAAGCATGAAAACAATGGTAATTCGGGGGCTAAATATGCGCCAATTATGGTCGCATCAGATTCCCTCCAGTTACAATTAACAGCCTTGTCAACAATATCAACGGAATAACACGTATCATCATCAGTAGGTTCAGTCGCAGTGCGAGCAAGACTGAACTCAATTGTGTCATCCCCTACCTCCAAGGTCAAGACTCCGCGTTTGACATCTATCACGACCCCTGCCGTATGTAAAAATGGTCTATCTAAGATAATAGGTATCTGACTATCCTCAGCAATGTCTAAAACGACGAAATCGACAGGAATAAAGAACTTACCCACTCGAACGGGTACATCTTCTAAAATACCTAAGGGTCTCTGAATCGATCTATCTGCCATCTGAAGGGTCATATTGGTCACCTTAAGGTTACCTATATTTAACTTTTCGCACACAGAGTATGGCATAACACTGACACTGGCCCCTAGATCACAAAGAGCTTTCCCAAATTCATGGTTACCTATAGTACATGGAATCGAAAAACTACCCGAGTCTTTTAATTTAGGTGGTATTTTGCTTCGTGAAAGAACATTACACTCCTCCGTGAAAGCAATAGTATCAACATCATTAAAATTCTTCTTACGAGTCAAAATATCCTTCATAAACTTAGTGTAAGAAGGTACCTGGGTAATTAAGTCAGTGAAAGAATGGTTACCTCAAGATTCTTGACGATCTCCAAAAACTTACCGAACTTACGCTCCAGCTTTGTATTCTTTAAACGCTCTAGATACGGGACTGCAACACTTGTCGTAGGGTCGACAATTTTCGTCTTCCGAGTGTTTAAAATCTCCGTCAAGTCGTCACTAGCTGAGGTATTTTGCAATTCAATTGACGGATTTTCATTCAGCACTGGCGACCCAGTCGATCGACCATGGGTCTCGGTCGATCGACCAAGTGCACTGGGTTCAAATAGTTCTTGATTGTCAGAAACTTTTTCGTCAGAGATTCTGGTCGATCGACTGATGTTGTTGGTCGATCGACCACTGGTACTGGCAGTAGAATTTGTTTTCGCACCAGAATTCAAATCTGACTTTTTATCATTTTCCGAGTCTTTTCTTGGCTTATCAGGACCGTCATATAAGAGACCATTGCGGAGGTGAATTGCATTAAGTGTCTCGATAGGAACCTCACATTTGCTTGAAGAATTAGCGACTTGGTTAGCCGCTAAAATCTCCAACTGCTTCTCAAAATTCCTTGCAGATTCAATCCCAGCTTCTTCTATTTTCGTAACTTGAACCAAAAGAGCTCGGACTATTTCTCTCAGTTCCGCGGTCTCATTTGAATTATGAACAGGAATTTCAATTTTCTTCTCGGAAGCCTTAGAAAACTAGAGCTTTTCGAACCGGGCATTAATAGAAGCTTCAAGTGCCGCAACGACACTCATTTCATCACTTGGCTTTCGCGAATTCCCACGCGAACTCCCATATTCAGCTCTATGAACTGCCATCTCCTCAATAGTGTTCCAACCTTTATTAGAATCCACATTGTTTTGGAACCTACCATTTGCAGCCGCATCAAGGATGACTCTATAGTCGTCGTACAAGGCATTATAAAATTGGTTGCAAAGGTACCACTGCTGAAAACCGTGGTGAGGAACAGATCGAACTAATTTCTTGAAACGGACCCATACTTCATGTAATTCCTCATCGGGTCCTTGCTGGAAATTTGTAATTTGACTTCTCAAAGCATTGGTTTTCACAGGCGGATAATATCTTTTGTTGAAAGCCAAAGCTAGAGATGTCCAGTTTGTAACTCCAGCTGCTACCTTATCAAGGTAGCGGTACCATTCACGCACAGAATCTTTCAAGGAGTATAGAAATAATGTCTCCTTTACTTCATCTTGAGTCACTCGGCCGGTACAGATATGGAACAGCAATAATCCGTGAAGATCTCCATATGCGTCCCAGGATCTTCATCTGGTAATCCCCCAAACAGGTTCCGCTCCACTAAAGAGATGTGAGAAGGGCGGATATCAAAAGTCCCCTGTGTAGGAACAGGGAGGCTAAATCCCTGAGGAATATCTTGTACCTTTGGCTGAGACTGATTGTATATTGTTGGCATGATTGTAGCAAAATCGGTAGTACTCAAGTCTTCCTCTCGAAATCTTCTTCTAACTGTGCACAAGCAAAACTAGAAGGAAAAGGTAAGCAACGGCCTCAAGGAACCAAAGTTCCTTGAGACAAGAAAAATAAACTAAAAATAAAGCAAACAGAATTACACCGTCTCCCCGGCAACGGCGCCAAAATTTGATACCGTCGTTTTGTATCAAAGTTAAATTTATAAACCAAACTAAAACTATAGCTAGTGATAGTAAGGGTCGAACCACAGAGAGACAAGATCAATTCTATTTGCTATTTTTAATCTATTGTAGTAACAATTGTTGGGGGGTTTTGGTTGGTTGATTCTAAACTAATTACTGAAATTTGAATGAAGTTTAAAATAGATATTAAAAAGCAGCTAGGAACTTCGGTTCACCATGGCTTAAGGGTCAGTCAAGTAAAGTCAAGGTCTGTCCAATACCGTCTCAGGATGTCAAATAGGTCCTCTAAGTCCCTATTCGAACTAAGCCTCTCGGTCTTCTTTCACCCTAGAATAAAACTAGATTGTTTTCGCTCCACTAGTCTTTCCAATTACTTGTAAGAAATCTAACTCCGCTAATCTCTCAATCTAGCAAAGGGGTAACATCTCACAAAAGTAAATAAGGCCGGTACGGGTTCAACCAAAACTTAATAAAATCAACTCATGACGCCATGGATTCCCTAATTCCTAGCATAAGAATTTAGCTACGCATGATGAAGGATATGACAATTGCAAAATTAAAGATACGGAATAAAATTGACATGATTGAATTAGAATTAAAACTAAAGGACTAAAATTGAATTGCTTAAATATAAATTGGCAGAAACTGGGAATGAATAAACAAGACTAAGAGAAAATTGAAATTGAATTAAAGCTTACTAAAGAATTCGATGAACAAACAATTGATCGAAATCCGTAGCCTCTTTCGCGTTCCAAAAACTAGGTCTAAAAACTTGAGTTGTTGAATCATAAAATAAACCATAACCTAAATTGTTTGTTACGTCCTACTGATAATAGTCTACCCAAAAGATAAATTCCAAGTGGACTTTTACAAAAGACAATCGTATAAAAGAAAACGCAGCTTCGAAATCTAGTCGATCGACCAGGTGACACGGTCGATCGACTGCCCAGTACAGTGCTGGCAACACTGCTTCCTCTGCTGAACTCCATGGTCGATAGACTAGAGTCACTAGTCGATAGACCAGTTGCGCTGTAGCAGATTCCAGCCCTCCAACTTCATACACGCATTTCGAGACGATCAAGTTCCGAGCTTCTAACTTCATAGTTTCCATAAAATGCCCCCGGGAACAGATAAAGGCTTGATTTAGCTTACTTCCGATCATTCCTACAATAATGACATAGGAAATACAAAGTAAACCGTTTCGGGAGAAATAATAGCTTAAAGCTAACAATTACGCATAGAAATACGTGCCAAAACCGCTAATAAAGTGTATAGAATATGCACGTATCAATGTATATGTCCTTCAAGGGCATGTCGATGAGGATTTGAGGGGCGACCCCCGTCTCTTGAGCTTGATTGAGCAAATGGAGCTACGCAGGAGCCCAACTTGCCTGTGTTTAGGAGAGATCCTATTGGGTTTGGATAACAGGAAAGCCAATCGTGACCTACCTTACTTGGGAAGTCCCATTATATTGCAGGTAAAAGAATTTTTTCTTCTTTTTTCTTTTTTTTTTTTTCGTTTCGTTTTTTTGTTTTCTTTTGTTTTCTTTTTCGTTTTGTTTTCTTTTTTTTTCGTTTTTCTCTTCTTTGTTTTTTTTTTATACCTGCTTTTGGTAGGTCTGGCTTATGGAGCGTCTTCGATTGATCGAGCCCCCAGTTAATGTTCCTGCTTATCATGCTCGCTCAATTGCAATGAGGACTAGACTCTACATGGTGGACTTCACTCGAGTTTGCAATTACTGGGAAAACAAATTGAAGAGTGAAGATGGCCCTTTAATTAGATGGATCGTACCATGGTGGCATCTCAAATCTGTCACTGAAGTATCTTCTTTGGATCCTACCCGATCTGTTCGCATTCCCGGCCTGGAGTTTATGATATGCATCTTCCCGGAGAGGTTGATGAGGCAGGTTGGGTTGAAGCAGATGATCCCAAAGCTTGACACTGTCCCGCAGACTGCCGTGGCGCTTACTACTGAGAGTCGAAGAGAATGGGCCATCAAATGGGCTTAAAGAAATGCATGGTTCTTGAATTCTTCTGTCAGTGCTCTATGGGTGTCAGATTCCTATCTACGGTGGAGGAAAGCTGCTACTCCGGAGGAGCGTGAGTGATTAAGGAAGCGCGAGCCTGTTGACTACAAGGTTCGTGAGGTAGAAAAGGAGAAAGAAAAGCATCTGACTGAAGGAGAGGAAGAAGTCGGGTTTCGAGTTGTTCATCCTTCGAAGAAACCGAAGACCTCTCCTGCCGTCGAGATGGTGGTTGACAAGAATGGCAAAGCAAGACCACGAGAGAGACCATTGGTGATTAGGTCGGAAGTGGCGTAAGAGCGTCCGGCTCGAGGTCGGGACAAGAAGTATGATAGAAATGACAAAGGCAAAGGGAAAATGGAAGAGTAGCCTAAGTCTTTATTATTATTTATTACTATTATTATTGTAATAAGAAGGTGGGGTTTTTAGAATCCTAACCTATTTATTTTTATTATGATTTTATTATGTAACGTACTATTATTAGAAATGAAATAAAAAAAGGTTAATTGGTTATGAAACCGTTATGGTTTTCTTTTCATTATTCTTGTCGAATTTCAAATGCATTCGCAAATTTCCTTCTATTTACATTTAGAATAATTAAATGGGTTGTATCCCGTGAGGGATTGCCTATGTATTCATTTAGAAAATGAAATCAAACCCTTGCGCGTAGTTTGAGTAAATGTAAAAGAATAATTGTTCTAAGCAAGAGCTTGTAATGAACTTAGAAAATAAGCATGAGCTTTACTTACTCCTAAAATGCAATTTAGTTTATTTGATGATATGAGAATGACAAATTGTCAAAGTGCAAGAGCAAGATGACATTAGCTTGGTTTAGCTTGGCCAGGGGCCGTTTATTACATGCCACAAGAGCGACACGTGAGGTTACACGAGGCGCGTTTTTTGCTCCTATTCTAGGCATAGTAACGTTTCAGTTGGTCAAGGTTTGTTGGGTTGGCAAATTCGTTCCCATATAGGTCTGTGATCCTAACCGCACCCCCTGGAAGTATGGACTTGACTAGGAATGGCCCGGCCCAATTGGGTTTGAATTTTCCTCGTGGATCGACAGGTAAAAGAGCCCTAATTGATTTGAGGACCAAGTCTCCCTCCTTGATGTTCCTTGGCTTAACCCTTTTGTTGAAGGCTCGTTTGATACGTGCCTGGTATGTTTTCACATTATGTAATGCACGTAACCTTCGTTCATCCAGGAGGATGAGTTCTTCATATCTATCCCTCTTCCACTCGGCTTCTGGGATTTGGCTTTCGAGTAAAATACGCAAGGATGGTATTTCTAGCTCGACTGATTGTACGGCTTCCATGTCGTAGGTCAAGTAGAAAGGAGTAGCCCCAGTGGGCGTCCTAACAGACGTACGGTATCCCTATAAAGCAATGGGTATCTTGCTTGGCCAATCTCTATAGTTGTCAATCATTTTCTTGAGAATCGTGACAACATTTTTGTTTGCTGCCTCTACCGCGCCATTGGTTCGTGGTCTATATGGCGAGTGGTGATGCTTAGTTTTGTACTTGACTAGCAATTGTTCAGTCTCAGCTTGGAAATGTGATCCATTGTCACTGATCATCTCATGTGGGCAACCATATCGGCAGATAATGTTGGTTTGTATGAACTTTGCCACGTTCTTGGCTGTAAGACTGATGTAGGAAGCCGCTTCTACCCACTTGGTGCAGTAATCGATTGCTACTAGGATGAAACAGTGACCTCCTGTTCCGGCTGGAGTGATCTAGCCGATGATGTCAATTCCCCAAGCGGAAAATGGCCAGGGAGATGTCATGGTGTAAAGCAATGAAAGAGGAAAGTGTTGCACATTCCCGAATATTTGGCAATTATGGCAATGTCTTACATATTTGATGCAATCGGATTCCATTGTGGTCCAATAATACCCCAAACGTGTGATTTTCTTTGCCATCATGGGTCCACTCATGTGAGGGCCACATTCTCCATCATGGACTTCTTCCATCACTTTCCGTTCCTGTGAATGATCAAGACAACGTAGGATTACACCAAGAGTTGTTCTTTTGTATAATTCTCCTTGCATGAGAGCGTATTGGGAGGCTAGCAAGCGGATAGCGCATTGTCCCCTTTTGTCTATTTCTGGTGGATAGGTGCCATTGAGTTTGAAATTTAGGATTGCTTGGAACCAGGGTTCTTCCGCAATTTCCTCTTCATCGGTGATTTGGTGCATATAAGCTGGCTCCGATCGTCGTTCGATGCATAAAGGCATTTCTACAATGCTATCTGGCATATTAATCAAAGATGCAAGTTTTGCAAGAGCATCTGCAAATTGATTTTCTTCTCGAGGCAGGTGTAGGTAGGTCACTTGATCGAAGAATTGGGCGACTTGGTCTATTCTGGCTTGATAAGGTGCTAGGCTTTCGTTTCGGATTTTCCAAGATCCCGTGATTTGATTGATGATCAAAGATGAATCCCCATGTACTCGCAGATTCTTGATGCCTAAACTTACTGCCGCTTGCAATCCAATGAGACAGGCTTCGTATTCTGCAGCGTTATTTGTCACCTTGAAGTCGAGTTTGATGGAGATTGGTGTATGCTCGCCTTCAGGAGAAATGAGCAACACTCCTATTACAAATCCTCTTAAATTCGATGCCCCATCAAAATAGAGGTCCCAGGAGTATACGTCCGTTTGGAGTATATCCTCATCCGGAAACGAACAGGTGTCTATCGCTTGTGTATCATTGATGGGATTTTCTGCGAAGAATTCGGCAACGGCGCGCCCCTTTATAACTTTCAGAGGTACATACTTGAGATCGAACTCTGAAAGCATCAAAGTCCATCTTGCTAAGCTTCCGTTGAGAACGGGTTTCTCGAAGAGGTATTTGACAGGATCCATTTTGGAGTATATTTTGACGGAGTAGCTAAGCATGTAATGGCGTAGCTTCTTCGTTGCCCACACAAGAGCGAGGCATGTCTTCTCGAGTGGTGTGTACTTGCACTCGTACTCCAAGAACTTCTTACTAAGGTAGTAGATGGCTCTTTCTTCTTTTCCTACAGTTTGAGCTAGCATGGCGCCCATGGCTGTTTCAGTTACCGTGAGATATAAACCAAGAGGTTGATCTTGTTAGAAATATTAATCTCATTAATTTGCATATTCATATATGGAAAGATTTATTTAGTCATAAAATAAAAAGCTTGATCCTATGCATGCAAACATAAATAAGATAAGAGAAAAAATCGTTACTTCTTACTATTGTGGTTTCAGATTTTGGGCACAAATGAGTTCTCCTTCTCACTTGTTCTTGAGCTTCCTTATAATGGATGAACAAGGATCCAAAGTAGAATCCCTCCCAAAAGTGAATACCCAAGGTGTAACTCTTAATAATTAACAATACTATGAACTAGTAATATTATTAATCTTGCTTAAAAATTGACCCAAAATATTATTTTGCTCTCTTGTTTATTCGGCCAAGAGAAGGGAAGAAATGGAGTAATTTTCTCTCTAAAATTTCTATAAGTTTTAGATGATTAAAAGAATGAATATCTCACACTAGTAATTGTAGTGTATATTAGGAAAAATAAAGTAAAAACCCTTGGCTTTTACCATGCAAAAACTGGTTGGAGGGGAGGAGAATGCCCAATGCATGAGCAAGTTTTTCTACCCAAGAAATCATAGGTATGCATGGCTATATTAGGTTGTAATCATCATGTTTTCTACTTAAAAATAATTAACACAATTTAAACCTTATACTCCCTCCATTTTCGGCACTTTTATAAAATGGGAGGTCCATTTTATTTTTTGTCATTTGTCAATTGTCACATGTTACTAGTCATGTGTAATTGTAATGTATTTTTAACATATTAAAAATCAACGTATTAATAAAAATACGTCATGTACAAAATCGACTTAGTAATTCATAATTACTTGTACCAAAACGGTTTATCAATTATAAATCACAACGTCTTGTATTTATAATAAATTATTCATTCAGTTTCAATTGTTTCGTAAACAATAATTTTATCTAAGTAATAAAACAATTTGATTTCTTAGACCGTATCTTATTTAATCGAATTACAATAAGACACGTCAATTATACTCACAAAATCGTCCGTCAATTTTAAGCAATTTAATTAACTCGTATCGTCATACGATCAATTAAATAATCAATTAAGAGTGTCACCCTTTAGGTATGACCTAAGGGGATCAACTGATCACCACCGTCGCACGACAGTAATGTCAAACTCTAGTCAGCCAATCATTACCGATATGTGTGGACCAGTTGACTGTAAAATATTACATCCCACATGTATTCTTAAAATGAGATTTAAACATGTGATCATCATGATCGACAGTTGTGATCGCATTATTGTCGGAGGACACATATTCCAACAATCTCCCACTTGTCCTCGACAAGTGTGCGTCACCAATTCTCTTGTCCTATTACTATCTCCCACTCAATGTAAGGTGTCTCGCAGGTCGTACTTGCATGTGATCATATCAAGAGTGGTTTCCTCGATCTGGAGAATAACTGATTGACCGGAATTATCTACCATAGATACCTTCCGAGCGTGGCCACGCATTTCCAGTTCATTACTCCTCGAGTGGCCTTGAGATATTGTTATAACCCTGACAAGGGGTGGACAATTCCTATCGCACTTATTCCCTTCGACTAGCCACAGCCATCATAACCCAAAATATGCCCATTTGACCCCATTTACGAAGGTCGTAGTAACATAAATCAAAGTTAATCTGAAACTGTGCCACCTTAGGCGAACAGTCTTTAGTCAAAATAATCGACTCTTTAGAATACTATAGTAGCTCTCGCCACGACCAGGCTATATAAATTTGCCAGAACTCTATAAGCGGTCATTAGCCCGACAAAGTGTTCCTAACAGTCTGCCTATGTGATCGACTAGTCATTCTCATATGACTCTATGGCACTTGAACTTGCCATCAATCGCATCACACTCTAGTCATTTCGAGACGTCACCTCATATAAGTGACTATGGGCGAATACACTGCTAATCCGTGTTCACTTTAACGAGGTTCAATTGTCTCTACAACTCGTTTGGATGTAACAAAGTATAAGGTGAGTTAATAGTAACTCAAACGACAAATGTCGACATCACATTCGGGTAGTCAATACCATATTACCACCTTGTGATGTATATTGTAAGTGTGTAAACACTAGTCATTTGCAACATGAGTTTAACACACCATGTGTCCATGTGTTCAAACTCTTAAATTGCATTTTCATCTATTTTCATGTTTGTCTCACATAGCATGAATCTTACCAAGTACATATCTAATTTCCCAAACTAGGTACAGGTTCTTTACTTTGAGAGAACTTTCTTGTTGTTTATCACATAACAAACGAATTATGGTGGACGACATAACTTGTACTAGTCAAGTGTTCTTTCAACTCATAATGCAGTAGGTATATGTTTTGTAGGATCTTGCAACAATTGTCAAGATGATTAGCCTAACGCTTCTCATAAGTCCTATCAATTTTGAAAATACTAGTTTTGAGTAACTTCTTACTATAACCAAGTATATTCTCAAACTTTTTATTTCTCTTTTTAGCTTAAATAGCTTAGGATTTTCATAAATACTTACGCGTTTTCGAACTTCAATATGTGCAACTTCTTGTCACATAAGCGAGTGTTCTGTCAAACAATAGAATATCTCATTAGTTCTTCTCAAGAATTCATGACGATTCTTCTATGGCTTACCAATGACTCATCATGCTCTTAAGCATATGATTCATTATTGGACATGTGCATGATTATTCTAATGGCGGAAACATTAGTAATCTTTAATCATGTGATCAACCATTCTTAGGTTCAATGAATGACCATGACTGTTTATGGTAATTCCATTTTCATCGATAAGAATAACCTACGTTTCTCGTTGATTTGATGTGCATATCTCAATGCCAATCCAACATCCCATGATGTGATTGGATTCATCTTAGTCCATTTTCATCCAGAATTGAAAACTCAAATACTTCTTTGTGAAGATAGTACTAGCTCGTCATTCTCAATGAGTAATGAGTTATAAATTTTACAAGATGATAGCTCCCACTAAATTTCATGTCTTCACATGATAATTTCAAACTCCCACTCAATTCCACATGTTTCGTAATTGACTACTCAATCGAAACATTTTAAGAATTGAAATACATTTTGCTTTGCCAAGTTATTAAGATAAAACCATATATGTTCCCAACATATCTTTTCAAAAATACCTATTTTGAAAAGGTTTCAATCTTAAACTTATGGAAAGAGATTTTAATCTCTAACTCATTCATTTTTATAATGATGCGTAGCAATGTCATTATTTAAATGTGAAATTCCATTTAATATACGTCCTTATCAAAAGGAGGTTTAACCATTTCATTTTCATAATGAGTTTAAGTAATGACACTAGCGTGGTTAACAATCAACTTAGCTCTTGTAGACATCGGTATATCTTTCTTTGCAACTTTTAATCATAAATCTCATTTATTTTCAAAGATGCAACTTTGTTTCATTTAGGCTCTTAAGTAAATATCAATATTGAAACTCTATTTATATCTAGGTCATAAACTAGCAAAATCTCTTGTCGAGACTTTTCCTTAGTCATTTTCTTTCAAAACTTTCTTTTGGTCTCCTCGTGTAGTTATCTTAAGAACATGTTCTTTTGATTACTTCACTTGGTCTCTTTTGTCATGTAGATCTCATCTACTCAAGACCATAGATCTCATCTATTCAAGTATACTCCCTATATTGGTACACAAATCATTCTTCCTTTTGTAGATCACATTTACTCAAGCATACAAATTTTCTTTGTATTCTTTGTGTCTTCATTTTTCTCCCACTCTATCTTTAAAATAAATACACTAGATATTTAAAGATAGCTTATGAGACACAAATAATGATTTTGAAGTAGAAGGAGGAGTATCTCATAGATTGACTAATAGTTTTTAGATTTTGATGGGTGTACTTGGTAATTGACATCCCTTTAGAAGAGTTCATCAACTCAACATCACTTTATGATTGATCATACACAAGCCTTAAACTTGTGGACATATAATAAATCTCATCATTATAGTTGTCTATTGGATCACTTTAAGTAGATGATCATATGTTTCTATGTGCAAGCATATAAAGACGAATTTTAGAACAAACAAATACGATAAAAGGGGTGACTTGGGTTGCAAGCCAAGCCACCATAATCCAAAATAAAACCATTGTTTAGAAAGGATTAACCATTTCCATGTCTAACACGGAAATCAAAATAGTTCTAAAATTCATATTAAAATAAAGACAATAATAAAAGCCAAGCTTCATCGGTAGCTACTCCTAGCTCCTTCATGATTTCTCAAGCTTGCTTCTCTATTCCCTTGTCTTTGCTTGGAGGAGGCCCTATTTACAATAAAAAGGGGATACATTATCACAACTTTATATCAAAATACCATAGTTGAATTAGAAACATAAAAGAAAAGACAGTCATTTACCTACTGGAGTGATCTTTCCAGCTTTGATGTCACCAAGATACTTGGAACAATTCCTCTTCCAATGTCCAACACCATTACAATAATGGCATTTATCAAGAGGACCCTTCTTGGTTTTGGAAGTGCTAGCTTCAAAAGTCTTAGCCTTGGTGGACATGGGAGCTTGCCTCTTACCCTTTTTCCCATTCTTCTTGAACTTCCCCTTGCTCTTAGTGCTTATGTTAAGCACATCCTTAGGTGGGTTAACATTTAGCCCCATGTCTCTTTCGGCTTGCACAAGTAACTTGTGCAACTCTTCAAGAGACACGTCCTTGTCTTGCATATTGAAATTCACCCGGAATTGTACATATGCTTTGACCTTGGATAAGGAGTGTAGAATCCTATCTACAATGAGCTCTTTGGGGATTTCAACCTTTTGAATCTTCAAAGTCTCGACTAGCTCCAACAATTTGAGCACGTGAGGGCTAACCTTTTGGCCCTCCTTGAAATCGAGATCAAAGAATGCCGAGGCCGCCTCATATTGGACGATCCTCGATGTTTGTGAAAACATTGTCACAAGTTTGGAATAGATTTCATTAGCGGTGCCCATTTTAAAGGCTCTCCTTTGGAGATCCGCCTCCATAGCAAAAATCAACACATTTTTCATAGCGGCGGACTCTTTGTGGTAAGCCTCATATGCTTCCCTAGTGGCGGCACTCGACCTAGCATTAGGTTCGGGTAGAGAGGCCTCGGTGAGGTAACGAAGCTTGTCGTCACCTTGGCGGCTAATTTGAATTGGGCATCCCAATCGGAGAAATTTGACCCATTCTTTTCAAGTTTACAACGATCCATGAAGGATCGGAGCCATGAAACATTAGTGAGAGATGCGGCGTTGGTGTTTGGTGCGGCCATTTGTTATGAGAAATAAAAGTGTTCTACAAAACAAAATAGAAGGAATAAAACACTTGTCGTTTTAAAATAATAATAACACTCGTAAATTTTTAATTTAAACAAGCTTTATTTGCATTTATCTAGTGACCTCTACCCAACTTGATAAATGATTCCAAGACCCAAATTCATATTAACTTGGGGTACGGTGTGCCGAAATACCCTTTATTAATATAACCCGGTGGATTAACTCTTTAATCGATTCTACTTTTAGAACTCTTGGTTAATAAAATTACATTAATATTTATCTCTAGCCCGAAACACATCCGGAAATCGTCGTGAATACTTTCGTTGAGTTCAATCCAAATTTCGAATAAATGTGTCCATGATCCAAATTCATATTAACTTAGGGCACGGTGTGCCGAAATACCCTTTATTAACATAAATTCGGTGGATTAGACATTTATCACCCACTTCCCCTACGTAGCAAGGTTTGTAGCCCGGTAGGGCCGAGTGCACTCCCTCACGAAATAGGTTTTCATGGTTTCTAATTTTTGGTAAGGCTAAGTCTCAATTGTTTATTTAAGCGAGAGGTCATGTCAATTTATTATCTATCACGTTTTAAGTGAACTAAAGTGGTGAACTACGATAATTGTAATTGACACGGTCGATTAACTCGATTTAAAATGCATGTTTAGTTATGGCGATTTAGCGATGCATGCAACATATAAATAAAATGCAAAGCATAAATAAAATCCTAGTATGGCCTTCCTAAAATAGTAAATCTAATAAACTATTACAAATTAGGAAACCAACTCCTTTGGTTCCTTGAACTTCGGTCTTGGCACGTATTTCAAGGCAACATTTTCTTTGATGGATCGCCTTCTTGAGTGGCGTCGTCTTCAAGGTACTCCGGAATAAATAAATTACATAATTTCCTATTATACATTTGTAATTAAAATAAAATAAATCTATTAAATTACAAAACGGTGATACGAGATCACAATAATTACAACCGAATCGATATTCCCATACATTTCGGGTAATATCAATTAAAACTAGGGCCATACTAAGTAAAATTACATAATTCAAAAAATTACATAAAATTAAAATATGACAATCATAAATAAAATGCAGCATTATAATATGTATGAACATGCCAAATTTAATGCTAAATCGCCTTTAAGAGCCAATATCGTATATTAATCGGTTTTTACGGATTTGCGTGATTTAACCTTTTAAAATCACAATAATTACATAAATTCATATTTATGTACAAGTTAATTACCCTAACCATCTTAGGACTCAAAATTAGTCTCCACTAACATTTGACAATAATTAACCTTGATTTCTTAATATTGTTAATAAATGGACCTAAAATACAAAATTATGCGATAAACTTCAAATTAAATTATAAAAACTTCAAATAAATTTGAAATTTGAAATTTTAACTCATGCACATTCTAGAAAAATACCATGACACTCATAATGTTCAAAACTTAGGTTAAAAATTTTGAAAATTTATCGAGAAAAACAATGTTGCGGTTTATCGGTTTTAACAATTATGACCATAAAAATATGAGAAAAATTATATTCATCAAATTTTCACTTTTAGATCTAAAATATATGATAAAATGCAATATGTGATGTTTTTCCTTAGTCATAAAGTATGTTTTAGCATTATTACTAATTATAGTCACTATTTATGTGATTTTTCATCAAAAATTCATAAATCATGCAAAAAGACTTCATTATAGCCAAATATTTTACACACATCTTGTAAAATTGCATGTGACAACATACTAAATTTTCATGACCAGATTCGAAATATAACTCATATTAACCTATTTACCCATTTAAATACGATTTTAACTTGATAAATCCATATTTCGAGCAAAACAACTCATTTTATAATAAACATTTACAGGCCATCAGTAGATAATATATGTGAAAAAATATCCAAAAACCACTGAAAAAATCGAAGTTTAGCTATTTTTCGTCCAAAAATGACATTTTTATCATAAAAATCACATTTTAATGCCAATAATCTATAAAATGAACAATAAAATCCATAAATAAACAAAAATATCCTAAGAATCACTTAAGACCAGAAACGTTTAACATGCAAGGTTATTTTTAGGTTTATCTTCATAAAACCAAATTAATTAGTTTTGTATGTTAATCATATAACTCGGAAAAACTATAAACCGATTTGCATGCAAACAACCTAAGGCTCTGATACCACTTGTTAGAAATATTAATCTCATTAATTTGCATATTCATATATGGAAAGATTTATTTAGTCATAAAATAAAAAGCTAGATCTTATGCATGCAAACATAAATAAGATAAGAGAAGAAATCGTCACTTCTTACTATTGTGGTTTCAGATTTTGGGCACAAATGAGTTCTCCTTCTCACTTGTTCTTGAGCTTCCTTATAATGGATGAACAAGGATCCAAAATAGAATCCCTCCAAAAAGTGAATACCCAAGGTGTAACTCTTAATAATTAACAATACTATGAACTAGTAATATTATTAATCTTGCTTAAAAATTGACCCAAAATATTATTTTGCTCTCTTGTTTATTCGGCCAAGAGAAGGGAAGAAATGGAGTAATTTTCTCTCTAAAATTTCTATAAGTTTTAGATGATGAAAAGAATGAATATCTCACACTAGTAATTGTAGTGTACATTAGGAAAAATAAAGTAAAAACCCTTGGCTTTTACCATCCAAAAACCGGTTGGAGGGGAGGAGAATGCCCAATGCATGAGCAAGGTTTTCTACCCAAGAAATCATAGGTATGCATGGCTATATTAGGTTGTAATCATCATGTTTTCCACTTAAAAATAATTAACACAATTTAAACCTAATACTCCCTCCATTTTCGGCACTTTTATAAAATGGGAGGTCCATTTTATTTTTTGTCATTTGTCAATTGTCACATGTTACTAGTCATGTGTAATTGTAATGTATTTTTAACATATTAAAAATCAACGTATTAATAAAAATACGTCATGTACAAAATCGACTTAGTAATTCATAATTACTTGTACCAAAACGGTTTATCAATTATAAATCACAACGTCTTGTATTTATAATAAATTATTCATTCAGTTTCAATTGTTTCGTAAACAATAATTTTATCTAAGTAATAAAACAATTTGATTACTTAGACCGTATCTTATTTAATCGAATTACAATAAGACACGTCAATTATACTCACAAAATCGTCCGTCAATTTTAAGCAATTTAATTAACCCGTATCGTCATACGATCAATTAAATAATCAATTAAGAGTGTCACCCTTTAGGTATGACCTAAGGGGATCAACTGATCACCACCGTCGCACGACGGTAATGTCAAACTCTAGTCAGCCAATCATTACCGATATGTGTGGACCAGTTGACTGTAAAATATTACATCCCACATGTATTTTTAAAATGAGATTTAAACATGTGATCATCATAATCGACAGTTGTGACCGATTATTGTCGGAGGACACATATTCCAACAAATATCGTTGGGGTGGCATGAGCACTGGTGGTTTGGCTAGTATTTCCTTGATTCGGTCGAAAGCCTTCTGACAGTCATTATCCCACATGGTGTGATCTGTTTTCTTCAACTTCTTGAAGATAGGTTCGCAGATCATGGTGAGTTTCGATATGAATCGACTTATGTATTTTACCTTGCCTAGGAATCCTCTAACTTCTTTCTCTACTTGAGGTTGCGGCATTTCGATTAGAGCTTTGATCTTAGAAGGGTCTATTTCTATACCTCATTGGCTAACGATGTATCCCAGGAGTTTGCCAGATGTTACTCCAAATGCGCACTTCTGAGGATTGAGCCTCATGTTGTACTTTCGTAGCCTTGAGAAGAATTTGCGAAGGTTCACAATGTGTCCCTCTCTTTCCTTGGACTTGACAATCATGTCATCTACGTATACCTCAACTTCTTTATGCATCATGTCATGTAAGAGCGTAGTTGCGGTGCGTTGGTATGTAGCTCCGGCATTGATTAACCCAAATGGCATAACCGTGTAGCAATAGGTTCCCCTTTGAGTGACGAAGGCGGTCTTATGCATGTCTTCTAAGGCCATTTTGATCTGGTTATATCCTGCGTATCCATCCATGAAGGACAGTAATGCGTGATCTGCTGTGTTATCTACCAATATGTCGATATGTGGTAGAGGAAAGTCATCCTTAGGACTTGCTTTGTTTAAGTCTCTAAAGTCAACACAAACACGGATTCTCCCATCCTTTTTGGGTACGGGTACTATGTTAGCTACCCAGTTTGAGTACTCGGAAACTTTGATGAACCCGGCTTTGAATTGTTTATCGACTTCTTCTTTGATCTTGAGAGCCCATTCTGTTCTCATTCGACGAAGCTTCTGTTTCACGGGTTTGAAACCTGGTTTGATTGGGATTCTATGCTCCGCGATGTCCCTGTCGATCCCTGGCATATCTTTGTAGGACCAAGCAAAAACGTCTTTGAACTCGTGCAGGAGGTCTATGAAACTGGCCCTTTCAGTGGGGCTCAAGGTTGTCCCTATCCTAAGTTCTTGGGGTTCTAGTTCAGTTCCTACGTTGATGGGTTCAGTATTTTCTATCACTGGTCCCCCTTCCCCCTCTTGTAATATTTCTTTGGCTATGCAGGGAGGTATTTCGATTGAGTCTGGGTCTGGGTCATTCTCATTATCATCGTAAACAGAATTGCATTCAAGATAACACGAAGAGTAAGCAGAACCTGATTTATTCATATTAAGATTTGAGAAAAGTTGAAACAAAGAAGCCATCTGATCTGTAGTCAGTGGCGGTAAAGGGACAGCGGTTGGGACATTTCCCGAACTACTGTTGCTATTTGACACTAAGCTAGGAGAAACGAGGGGAGTGGGAATGACGACAGGAGGAGACTCTGTAGAAACTTCTCTAGACTCCGACTCTGACTCTGACTCGAATTCATCGTCTTCTGGTTCTCCTTTGAACATCTCTCCTTCTCCAGTGGTGAGCTTGAAGAGCCTTCCTTGATTGTTTTCAACTTGATCAATTTTCTCCATCCTTTCTGCTGATTGGTGTTGGTTTATGTGCCTAGTGTGGCAATGATCTCATCTACGATGCTTTCGGCGCTCTTGATTAAGGGAAGATCCTGGAGGTAAACATCTTCCTCGCTATCTGTCCATATCCCATTGATCACCTCTTCTTTTGGGGAGATAAGATGTGAGCAATCTAAGGTAGATTATTCACATGTAATCATCAGGACTCCAAGAGGATTCGGAGTGTTGTTAGGCTTACCTCCAGGTGGTATTGGTAGGCGACCGTCTTCAATCATATCTTGAAGTACATTTTTCAGTTTGTAGAATTTTTCTGTATCATGTCCCTTACCCCTATGGTATTCGCAGTATGAATTCTCATCCCAGAACTTGGATTTCTTTTCTGGTTCGGGTGTAGGGCCTATGGGTTGAAGTTTACCCAGCTTCATCAACCTTTTTAGAGCGTTGGAATATGTGTCCCCTAAATTTGTGAATTTTCTTGGAGGGGTACTTTTCTTAGATGGCTCGAGGAGATTGACTCCATCAGTCTTGCTAGTAGAGCCATAGGAACGACTTGTTGAGCCTTGATATCCAAGACCTATCGTTTTGGATAAGAGCCCTTTACGAATGTCATCTTCGATCCTCGTCCCTAGTACGGTTAAATCTTTGAAGGTCTTGATGTTTTGATACCTCAAATGATTTGCATAGATGGGTTTTAGGTTGTCCACGAATTTCTCCACGGGAGTAGCTTCATCCGGACATTCAACAAGTTGAGTACTAGTCTTCCTCCACCGACTTAGGAAGTCGGTGAAACCTTCTTTGTCATTTTGGATAAGAACCTCTAAAGTGCGCATGTTAACTTGGATTTCAGCATTATCCGCATATTGTTTAGCAAATTTGATTGCGGCATCATCCAGGTAGCGATTTTCTTGTGCTCTAGCGAATAGAACCATTGTTTTGGGATGGTGTCAAGAGATGAAGGAAAGATCCTTAAGAACATCTCGGGTTTAATGCCTTTGATAGACATGTAATCCTTGAAAGCACGGATATGGTTCAAAGGGTTTTCATGCCCCTTGAATTTAGGGATATCCGTCATGTTGAAGTTGGTTGGCAACTTGGAACTTACGGCCTCATATTTGCGATTGTTCTCCCTATAAATGTCATCCCCTTTGAGATACATCAATTGCTCCTCTAAGTATTGGAGTCTTTTCTCAGCTGCAGTCATACCTATGGGAGGGTCTTCGTCCCTGAAGTTGTTCACAAATTCATCAGCCACTTCACTTTCTCGAGGAGGCGTCCTCGTTTCCATGGCATATATTCGGCCCTCAATGGTGTCAAGGCAATAATACACTTGGTCTTGAGTAACTTGGAGATGAGCTAGCGCGGTTAGGATTTGATCATTACCATTCTAGAGTTGGTTGAAGTTCGCGTCGCTTGTTTCAGGCATCTTGGAAACTGAATAAGAGATCGACGACGAATCAAAACACGATCGACCATTCTAGCACACTTACTCGAAAAGAAATATTTTGACTCGTGAAGTGGGAATGTGCCACTTGTGTCAAGTGAGTTTTGAGGAAATGACAAAGTTTTGAAAGATGTTGGTCCTAGTCAACTTTAGTGTAGTTGTAGGAGTGGACTCGAAGTGAGGTTTTGTGGCCCGAATTTTGACTCGACAATTGGACATAGTTTCAATTGGTTTTGCGCTAATATTAGGCCCAAATTTCGAAATTTTACTTTTTAAAGAAGGATTTTGCTTTTACAAAAGAATCGTCATGGTTTGTTTTAGAAATGGTGATCATGTATGGTACAAACATTATACAATCATTATAACGGGATGCTGAGTGCATTTAAAAGGGTTTTGGTTTAAAGGGTGGGTTGCCATACCGAACAATCAAACCCGAAGTCTGTGGAGAGGCTCGTACCAAACAAGAGTAAGGCCGATTCCTAGTCCATTTCCTCAAGTAGTGAAAGTCCTTGATACAAACAAGAGTAAGTACCATGGTATGGATGACGTCAATCTCTATCCATCCTTAGGCCCAAATAAGAATTAGGACCGTTTAGACGGGACGATTGGTCGAATGGGTTGGGTTGGGCCTAGGAAGGCTGAATGAAACGATCTAGCTAGGAAGACCGAGTTATGAAAACCGACAATTGTCTTGTAAAAACTATTCCCTAACCTTGTTCAAGTTTCACCCTTTTGGCTACACGTAAGTGTATTGATCCCCACCGGAGTCGCCAAACTGTGGACGCGGGCCCACGGGGGCGCTTGGGAAAACAAGCGTTTGCATTTGTGGAGTCGCCACCAATTTATTGTGGAAAATTGGAAACCGTTCGAATACCTCGTGCCATGTCAAGACACAAAGTAGTGACATAAACACCAAGAACTCGTTATCCTTAGCATTCTATGTCTAGAATGACTCTCGTGGATGCCAATGAACACGGATGTTCACAGAGATCTGGAGTAAGGGGTGAGGGTACGTATTAGGAAGCTCTTCTGATCGAACACCTAATCTCGCCCCCCTCGATAGCAATCTTTACTAATGATTAGGGAAGTTGTCTATACTCGATATATTGTCAATTTATATGCATGCAATACAACATCCAATAAATTGATCCAAGCATGTGAGAAGTAATACTAAGTCGGTAAACACGTAATTTAATCATACAATTGGGTCGAAGTAGAGATTTAAATTGATTACATGTGAAAACATACAAGCAATACAATAAAAGAAATACAATAATAAATACAATAAAGGAAAATTACAATAATTACATCGGATTAATTGATTTATGTCGAAAACACTTTTAAAATGGATAATTGAGAAAAGAAAGAATAAACAAATAAACGAGTAGATTAGGGTGATAATACGATTAATAGTTAATTAATATGTAAGTAATAAACTAGGTCAAGGCAAAAACGGGAGTTCAGAGACAGAAATCAACCAGGAACAGGCGCAGTTGAGCTGCATCCCTTGGAAGAGGCGGAGCACTTGCTGCGTCCGTTCCTTGGCTCGGTTCTGGCTGTGAAGCCGGAATTGCAAGTCGTTAACATCCGTTGGTGAATTTAATGATTGATTATGAATAATTGACTCGGATGAAAGTGATTAACAGATTATTTACATGTGATTAAGGGTCATAAAAACAATAAACATGGACAAAATTAAACAATATGAGTTAAGTACAAAATTACAAGGTTGATTAATTAACAAATTAACAAACTAATTAGGTTAAATAGGTTATTAATGACGAATTAATGATGGATATGATAAATAAAAGGTGAAAAATATATCAATGACGAATTTCAGAGACTCAATATGGATGAATCGAACCTCCAACACCCGGATTTGATTTTAATGACGAAAACCCGCAAATATTAGTTTATAAGGGATTTAAGTCGGGATTTAATGACGAATTAATACTAATGATGATGAATAATATGTTACATGTTAGAATTATTATGCCTTAATCATGTTGAAAGAACAATGGACAAACGAGAGAAAATAAAAAACAAACGAATTGACAAAAGACGAAGGAAGAAGAAAGGAAGCAGGAACCGCGGCAGCCTCACGAAGAGGCGCAACAGTTGCTGCGTCTCTCCGAAGAGGCGCAGCAGTTGCTGCGTCCTTTCTCGACGGTTGTCTTCTGATAATCCGTAAAAAGGGTTTTAAAACATGGTTTTAAAAATCGGTTTTATACATATTTTCGACATAAATCTTACAATATGATTACAATAAATAAAGAACAATAATTAAAATAAGGATTTACACCCTCAGACTTACATGTTTGACGAAACGAGATGAACTAAGTTAACGTTTAGTGATGCTCGACTCGAATGTACGACGAAAGTGCCCTCGTAAGAGGAAATTAAACAGATTGATTAAGTTGATTATTTTGGAGTTGGTCAAATTGGTAGGTCATGCAAAACGAGGCTGGTACTCAGAAGGATCCGAGCTTACGTGGTCGAATGTTCAAGCACGTAGACGCCAAAAAGTAAGAACGTGGTCTAGAATGCAAAGGGAGAAGAGAAAGGGCGGACACTCGCGTGAGAAATTTGTGAGACCGAAGGTCTCTATTTATACTAATCACGTGGAGGAAGTAGGGTTTTTCGGAGAAACTTTGGAAATGGATCTCGAAAAGATATGAAAAGATACGAAAAATACGCAGAAAAGGACTTGGGAAGGGGCGCAGCAGGCACTGCGTCTCTTGGAAGAGGCGCAACACTTGCTGCATCCTTTCCCAAGTGGTTTCCTCCTACGGAAGAAAGATTTCCGTGTTTTGGTTATGGAATAACGGATTAATCTTGTTTTCCTTAATATTTTGTGTGAATATTATGGGAAATTATTTGCCAAAGATTAAAAGATTGCAAATATATGGAATAGAAATATCCGGAATATTCCAGAACATTCTGACTCGGTTTTAGAAAATGAAGACGGTTTTTTTACCCAGACTCCAAATGTACTCTAATTACTGCCAAAACGACCGTATAGTATCGGCACGTAGATGACAATTAAGAGGTAGGCACAAGTGTTTGAGCGATCACTTGACGACAAACTTACGAACTATCACAAATCGTTCCGTGTACCAAACATGCGGCCGAATCATCACCGGGTGGTTTGCGGGAGGTGCAGAAATGAGGTATCTATAATACAACTAATTAAAGAGTAACCGTTAGTGTGTGGACTTGATGGTGACAAGTGTGAGTGAGTAGTATGATGAGAGGGGATCAGTGATAAAGAAGAATGAGAAGATATTTATATGAATTAATGGAATTTGAGTTGTGAAGCAACAAAAAGATAATCGGATAACAAAGAGTTAGGTAGAAGAAGGAAGGAGATGAATTATTAGTTGGTATTATTGGATGGAAGTAAGTTGGGAGAACGTTGATCAAAGTTATGGGACATGAAAATAAGGAATCATGGAAAGGCACGATAACATCATGAGAGGCGGTGAGCTAATAGTCATATAGGAGTTCAGGACGACATGTTAGCCGTGAGTTTCGAGGTATTAAGGGAGTAAGAAGCTAAGATGGCAGTGTGTTTGCACGATATGAGATTTTGGTGGAGAGTTAGGTGACGATACAATAAAGGATATAATTGGAAATAATGATGAGGTAAATTTTGTTGATGGATTTGATGTTCGTTATTGGGGATGACAACCAAAAGAGGAAATGGATTGTTATATAAAGAAGTTATTGTGAGAGAGCGGACACATGAAGGATGGTGGTGTCTTAGTGTTGTCACTAGTGGTTGAGGATGATGTTATATTAAGGAAGTTAGTTGTTCTAATGAGGTTGATTTTGTGGAGACTGATTGGTATGTATGGGTGTGATGGAGTATAAGATGTGGATATATGAGGTGTTCGCTCGTAGTTGGGTACTGATGACATGTTACGTTCGTCGGGTGGTGATAATTGTGTGTATGAGAGGATATGTTATGAAGGGCACCTTAGTTAAGTCCGGATGAGAGATATTCATTATCAAGTGGTAACTTACGTAATCAGGATTGGCTAGTTACATTCGATTATGGGTCCATGATATGTGTAAATGTCTGTGTGAGGTTCTGACCTCACGAGTCATGGTCTGGATAATATTCATAAGGTTGGTATCTATGATTCCGTGTAATATGTTGCGTCGTGATCTAGTAGAGCAGTTTTAAGAAAGTCCTATGGTCAAGAAAGTTGTACTTAGTAAGTGTTATGAGATTGTAAAGTTGTGATGGCTATTGATATGGTTGTTGTGCCTCGAGTGGCGATCTGGGCACGGTAATTCGTGTTGTGATACGAGTATTTTCGTGTTGTCATAGATTGTTGTTTGTTTACTGCTATTTCCTGTCAGTGTCGATCGGAGCATATAGACCGTTGTTTTATTTCCCGATGTTTCTTACCAGTGTCGGCTTGGGAGTGAGAATAGAGTATGATATGAAAGAGAGAGTTGGGTATGGTTCTGTTGTTGTCATGATATAGTAATAATCTGTTTATGGGACACAGTTATGAGAGTACTTTTAATCTTGTTTTAGATAAGACGTTAGTGGACATAGTTGTGGCAAGAGAATTGTGGAACATGTGTTGTATGAACTGGAAACTACAGGTGGTTTAGCACCTTTTCTTAGGACAGTGAGTAAGGAGTTTTGGGACTTACTATCATGTCAAGTTAAGGGTGAGTTTTGTGGTAATAAAAGAGATGAACTTGAGAAGCTAATGTGAGAATGTGTAATATTTTGTGGATTGTGAGCTAAGATCGTGGAGATGAGTGTATAAGTATATAGAAGTATGTTGTTTTGCGGTAATGTGGAAGAGATGGAGTGGTAGTTATACTGAGGATTTTATGATATATGTTATGTGAGTACAGAATAATTGGAGGCACGAGAACTGTTAGAGAAAGAGAGCCCTGGATATAGGAATGGTTGTAGGTCTTGAGGTTATAGTGGGTTATCGTTGACATGCGGTGGTAATGAGGTTTATGGGAGGTATAGCAAAGGATCCAGTATTAGTGAGTTACGAGGATGTAACATTTATCTTAAGAGGAGTAGAATGGGAAAAGAGAGTTTGATGGTTGTACATGTTATAGTACAATTGGAAGTTTGAGTGTTGGTGTAGAGTGAAGGATGGATTCGTGTTGTGGTTAATTTTATTACAGGTAATGGCAGTGCTCGTAGTAGTATGATGTTTAGGAGTGTGAGTAAACTTCGAAAGTGTTAACGGATCATGTGAGAATGTTTCTGTGTGTGAGTAAACTTCGAGGACGAAGTTCGTTTTAAGGGTGGTAGAATGTAACATTCCGTTTTGGTGGTTAATCTTGGCTGGTGGATTGTCTTGGTATTGAGTTTGCTTGTTAACGTTATGGAAGTAAGACAGAGTTGGCAACACTTATGTTGTGGGTATCCGATAATATTATGGAGTTAGTATTGGGAGACTATGCTGTAGTTGAGACGATATCGTGAGCCATGTTGTGGAAGGGAGTGTGGTTGGTGGAGTTAGTGTTAGGTGTCCATGTTTTATAAGTTGGGTTGGAACCTCGGGGATGAAGTTCTTTTTAAGGAGGGAAGACTGTAATACTACGGTTTTCCTAAGCCTGGTACTCGGCCGAGTATGGCCTACTCGGTCGAGTAAGGGGTGTCGTGTATCCTGGAATGGCTACTGCCAAGGAATACTCGGCCGAGTATGTGGAATACTCGACCGAGTAGAGGATACTCGGCCGAGTATAGTCTATACTCGACCGCGTATCCGGTCTGACGGGTGTTATTTCCGCGGTTTTGATTAAAATGATTAGAGATTATATATAATCGTTCGTTAGTTTCTAAAGCCATTTCTTCCAAAACATAAACTACGTTTCTTTCTCCTCTAATCATTTTCATCAATTCCAAGGCAAAAGTCGTCGATTATGGGTTCTAGCATCTTATTCCGTGTCAATTATTGTAGTAAGTGTGTTATCCTTATTGATCTATTGTCGTTCTTACAAGTTAACAAACCCTAGTTTGGGTTAATTTGGGGGTTTAGGGTTTGGTCATCATATGTGTGTTGATTGTTGATTATCATTGTTGTAGGTGACGATGTGGTATTTGTCATGAATATTGTATGATTGATTGGAGCATAGCGGATTGCGAAAAGGTAGGGCTTCCCTACTCAGTTCCTGTTTAATTGATTTGAGATTTCATTATTTTGCGTACGTTTGTTTGTCTGCTGATCATCGTTGGAGTGTTGGTGTGGTGATGGTGTTGGTGTTGTGATGATTGTGGTGGAGTCACTTGCGAGAGTGGCTTCACACCCTAGTTCGCCCTCCGTGGAACCCGTCACGGGAGGGGATGTGCACATTAAGGGTCATGGATATCGCTCGTTGATGAGCGGGACTTAGGTGGGGATTGGCTGCGGTCCCCCACTGGCGGCGAGGATCACCTATTGCGATGGGTAATCTGGCAGGGCTACACACCTTGGTGTGTAGTCGGTTACTGTGTGAGATCGGGAGACTGGAGGTGGAGGATGATCAGCTGGTTTCTTACTGTACTTGTCTTACTTTGATTATTCAGTAACTGACCCCGTTGTTGTTTTATAAAATCTTTGGTGATCCATTCGGGGATGGTGAGCAGATTGTGATAGGTGATGCAGATGTCTAGCTATGGGGCAGTCATGGGGAGTCATCACTTCGAGTCTAGCTTACGCTGTTACGAGTTTAGTTGTCTTTGATTTCAGTTGTAATGAGATCCTTATATTTTTTTATTTGGAGTTGGTTTGAGATAATGTAATCGCTAACTCTTTATACTTTAATAAATGTTGTTTGGAATTGGTAACTTTGATATACTAACCTCGGGAAACCGAGATGGTAACAGCCTTTCATGCTAGGGTAGTCTTTGGTAAGGTACCTTGGTGTGAGGGGGTGTTACACAATGAGAAATACATGAAGCAGTCCAAGGTCCCTCAAAAAAAGAAAGAGTTCTTGTGGACATGGCCCACCTGCATATGCCCAACCGATCTGTGGACAATGGCAGCGGTCTTTTTGAAAGCCACGCTCGACGGCGTAAAAATGCTTTCGACCGGATCGTTTTAGATCGGTCGGTTTCGTCTCGATAAGGGTCTTGAAACGATTAGATATGTTCGGAGTCGCCACCAAGAATTTGTGGGATGCTTGGGACCCGTTCGAAATCGACTTTATACCTCGGTCAAATCGAAGCACAAAGCAGCGTTTGACATAGGTACTAAAGATAAGGAAATCGTTCCTCTTTAGCATCCTATCTCTAGAATGACTCTCGTACGCCCTGGATAAGGTCGTCCACTATCCAAAGTTTCTAAGTAAGAGGTGAAGGTACGTATTGGGAAGCCTTTTAATCAGACACCTAATCCCGCCCGCGGTAGCGGCCTCTACTGATCGATCTTGGTCGGTTGAATGCAAAAGTTGATAAAACGGTTTAAATGCATGAATACGCATTCAATAATTTAAACCTAACATGTGAGAGCTTTCTAAGTCGGTTGATTTAATCCAAGTATCAAGTATAAGATGTCGAGTTGGATTAATGATTGATTTGCATGCAAGACGGAAATTAAACATCCATTAACAAATTAGGTTTATGGTGCATAACGTGATCCATTTGTATTAGTAAGGGATTTTGCAAATGTGATTTTGAATAAGCAAATAGTCATCTGATCCGTCCTGTATCCGGGCTAACCGGAGTCGGGACCGTCCTAGACTAATGCTGGAAAGGGACCAGGCCCTGTACCAGACGACTACATGAGGCGCGAGCCAGCCGGCGGTACCAAGGGGCCTCCCCTGGTTTTGAAAATGAGAATTGAAAGGCCTGTTTTAGGCGCGGGTCAACCTACGGTTATATGCCGTATTCTGGCCATTTGAAAAACGTTGTAAAACGTGTTGAAAAATGGGTATTTGAACCCGATTTGATTTGAAAGGGTTGTTTAGACCGCACTTGTTGATTTGAAGAACTAGACTCGAATAATCATCATTATTTTGATAACATTCGGTGTCGGGTTCGGCTTGACAAGCTTGACATGAATAGTTTTGAAAACAATTATGAACTAATTGTTTTAAGTTCACTTGAATGTAATTAGTCAATACTCATCATCGTACCCGGGTTAAAACCCGGCATTGTATGTAGAACCAAGGATGACTTTGTGTTGGTGACTAATATGTTTATTTTGAAAATGTAAAGAAATGATCAAAGGCTTTAAAATACCTCCCAAAATGTAAAGAAATGAAATAAAAGGGTTTAAATACCTTTTAAATGTCATTAACCAAATATTATCACCGAAACACGGATTTAACCGTCATGGTATGAGGAACCAAGGGTGAAAAATGATTTATGGTTAAAACAAATGAAATAAAATAAAAAAGGTTTGAAAATATTTGAAATGGTAAAAACCGATTACAAATGTGAAAATGGATTAAAGGGGAAAGACGAGAACAAACACGGTTGAGTTCTGACCTGGACACCCCATTTAGGCGCGGGCAAACCGGCGAGCCAAGGGGCTTCTGTCTCAGACCAAAAATCAGTTTTGGCTCGTTTATCCCATGTTTTGGATCGTATTATGCATGTTTTAGCATGTTATAGTCATGAAACAAATAAAAACATGATAAAGGAAGGATTTTTACACCCTCATACTTACATGTTTGGTTATGGCGAGTGACCGACATAAGTGTAACAACTCGTTTGGTCGGAAAAAACTCGGTTTAAAACCGTTTTGGTAACTAAAAAGAGTGTTTTAATATTAGTGACGGTGTAGTGGTCGAAGTGGTCGGTCAAGTGATTTAATGCACGATGACGGTACAAAAAATGTGTAAGGCTTGTATTTACGATCGGTAGGTCGTAAATACGTGTCGGATTGTGACTTAAGAAGTCGAGTCGAGAATTTTAAGGGCGAAAAGAGGGGACGGACACTCGCGTAACTCTCAAATGGGGGCATTTGAGGGGTATTTATAGGAGAATGAGTGGTTGGGTGAGTTTTGAGCGACGTGGCCACCTGGGCTGCTCAAAGGGGCGCGAGCCACGTCGCGGGTCTTCGAGTTGTCTTGTCGCTTTCACACAAGAGCAATCATGATTTGTTCTATCCTAGGATTTGGATGAACATGTTTCGTACTTGACTATGTGAGATTCCGGGAAACCTTAACATAGAAGATTTGAAAAGATTTGTTTTTTTGTGGTTGACTCGGTTTGACTCGTTGTTGGAGTCGGGATTTGAATTTTTGAGTCGGTTTTGGTCCGGTGTCGGTTTTGACTTTAGTTAGTGTCATTGCGACCCCGTCGTCGTGCATTAAACACTCCAGGTATTTTTGAAATGTTTTGAAGTGTTTTTTTTTTAAGTCGTTTTAAGTTTTCCGACGTAAAGTTGTACACAAACTGTCGATCAAACGCCGCGATTCCAAAGCATGTTATAGTCCGATAATCATCGGGTGTTTGTTGGAGTCTCAGCAGATACTGGGTATCTACAGAGCCCCCACTTTGACAGAGGCTTGGACAGGGCGAAAGTCAAAGTAGAATCCCCAGGTCAATCGAAGATTACAACCTGGAGACCCAAGCGACGTCGAGGCGGCTCGAAAGGATTCGGGCCAAGGACCTGCCGTCGGGAAGGGCGACGCCAAGGCGACTCGAGGGTACGAGCTAAAGACCTATCGTCGGGAACAGTTTAGAGTCTGTCGACTGTCCGTGCAAGTCGTTTAAAGTCCGTTAGACTACGTACAAAGGCTCTCCAGCCATAAGAAGGAGTCATACTTGAGGCATCTTCGGATACGTCCTTGCGTGTTTGCGGACAAAGGCTCGCCAGCTGTGGTGCGTATCTGAGGAGGGCTCGCCAGCCGCGATGCGTTGTAAGGCTCGCCAGCCATGGTGCGTACCTGAGGAGGGCTCGCCAGCCACGACGTGTAGTAAGGCTCGCCAGCCATGGTGCGTAGTAATGCTCGCCAGCCATGGTGCGTAGTAAGGCTCGCCAGCCATGGTGCGTAGTAAGGCTCGCCAGCCATGGTGCGTAGTAAGGATCGCCAGCCATGGTGCGTAGTAAGGCTCGCCAGCCATGGTGCGGTCGGTTAATGGACCGTGGGAATAGCCGCGTCAAATGGGCTTGTTTTGAAAGTAGCGAACTCATGATGCCGCCGTGGAAATAGTGAATTCGAATCTTCACTATCACTGTTTTTGAAATGAGCGGGTTCCGTGAGGAAGTCCCCTGTTGGTATTTGAAGGAATAGTGAATTTGGAATCTTCACCATTCGGTGTTCTGTTTTGAATTTGAAGGGGCAGTTTTGATCGCCGTCTGTTTTGAATTTCGAAGAAAATAGCAAATTTAAAATTTTGCTATCACGTTTGGAGTGACGGTTTATGTGCCGTCGTTGACATGTGATGGAAATAGTTAATTTGGAATCTCCACTATTAATTGAAGTGACGGTTTATGTGCCATCGTTGATATGTGAAGGAAATAGCGAATTTGGAATCTTCACTATTAAATGAAGTGACGGTTTATGTGCCGCCGTTGACATGTGAAGGAAATAGCGAATTTGGAATCTCCACTATTAATTGGAGTGACGGTTTATGTGCCGCCGTTGACATTTGATGGAAATAGTGAATTTGGAATCTTCATTATAAATTGAATTGACGGTTTATGTGCCGCCGTTGACATTTGATAGAAATAGTGAATTTGGAATCTTCACTATTAATTGAAGTGACAGTTTATGTGCCGTCGTTGATATGTGAAGGAATAGCGGATTTGAATTTTCGCTATTATTTTGAAAATTTTTGAAGGAAAATAGTGAATTTTGATTTCACTATTATTCTTTTGAAATTGACGGTTTTAATTGCTGTCGTTTGAATTTTGAGGAAATAGTGAGTTTTGATTTCACTATTATTTTGAAATTTGACGGTTTTAATTACCGTCGTTGAAAATTTGGAGAAATAGCGGATTCGAATTCTCGCTATTATTTTTGAGATTTGACGAAATAGTGAATTTTGAATTTTCACTATTATTTTTGAAATTTGAAGAAAAAGTGAATTTTGGAATTTCACTATTTGTTTTTGTACTTGAAAAATGACGGTCCTTAATATCGTCAACGAAAACTCGAAGTTTAATATGGGAAATTGGGCTAAAGCCCGAATTTCGGTGAAAAAGCAAAGGGAGGCCTTATTGAGGCGCGAGCCATCTTGCGAACCAAAGGGGCTTCCCTATTTTTGTGTAAAAGACGCGAGGCTTGGCTGCATTCCATTCCTCATTCATCTTCAACCTTCGACACGAAAGTCCCACAAAAATCGCCATTGTTGGACCTTTGCTCACTTCCATTCATGCTATCAACCATAATGTCATCTCAGGGTATGTATTTCCTCTTGAATCTATTTGAATTTGTTGGTCTTTAGCTTAAATGAATTAGGGCGAAATTTTACCCTAGAAAATTGATTTGGGCGTTTTTGATTGAGCCCATTTCGAGTGAAATTGATGATTGCATTAGGTTAGAAACATGTTTAGGAGTATAGGGGTGCTTTTAGTTCGCATTTTGGTCCTCGTTCCTGCTCCCTATGCTCGAAAAATGTGAGTGAGGTGAGAAACCGTCTCATCTCGCAAGGCCAAGTTTATTTGCTTGGGTAGTGGGTCCCATTAGGTTGTATTTGTGGGGTAATATCCGTATACTACCCTATAAAATTAGGACTATAACGCAAAATTTACATGTGATTATGGTCATAAAACGAAAAACATGATGAAACGATAAAGCAATAGAAATAACCTTCGGTCCTAGTGCAAAATGGCAATGAGAGATCAAAGTAGATCTCCTCCTAAATGATGCACCCAAGATTGTCCGAGAAATGCCCTTGTGCTAGAAGGAATCCTCTAATTGCCTTGCAATATTGAGAGGATTGTTTTGTGAGTTTTGGTTAGATGAGAGATCTAGAATTTTGAGAGAGACAATTCCCAAAACCCTAATTATTTTGCAAAATCAATTAGCCTTAGGTTACAAAAGAGAGAGAGCTCTCTTTTGTCCATTTAGGTTCGGCCAACCGAGCATCCAAGGGGAAGTGGGCTTCCACTTCCTCTTAATTTTTAGCTCGTGATCCGGTCCGACATGCAATTCGCTAAATGTATATGACACGGTCTAATTATAAGCTGTCATCGGTTATCGGAAATTAAGGCATCAACTAATAAGACGGATTAGTTGAATTATTAATACATGTCCGACAAAGACAATATTGTATAATTATATTCAATATACATTAATCAAATATAAATCGTTTATATTCAATTTTACGAATTAACCGCTTAATTCGTCTTAGCCATTATTATTTAATCCGTATTAAATAAAATATCTCAACATCACATTTTTGACTAATTATTAGTCAAATAACTCAGACTAACTGGTTAGTCAAAATTGGCATCTACATGACTGTATTTTCATACCGTCACATCTCTCAAACGTATCCTATAGGTGTGACTTTTAGGGACCAGTTGATCACCGCCATCTGTATGACAATAACGTCAAACTTATCTAGCAAGCCAACCGTTATTGATAAACGTGGATCAACTGATAATAATACCAAAAGTATGCCCTTTGATCCTTTTAGAGATTTATAAGTCCTTGCACTAACTGTTAAGGACACCAGCCCCAACAGTATTGTAGTCGGGAAAGATCATATTTGCCATTATGGACCTTTGTTTGGTATTTGTGGGCAAAATTGGAATTTTTGCCTTTTGTGACGGTCTTATGTCTGACAAAATAAGCGCCTGTTTGGGCTTAAATTGAGTCAGTTTGCCTTGAAATGGACCTTATTGGTAGTTTAGGTCACCTTGAGGCGTGATAAAATCACGTTTGCCTTTTTTTGCGGTCGTTTTTTTGAATTTTTGACCGACTTGTGCTCAGATTGGCGTATAAATTGCTTTTTTGAGCCGTAGAAAAATTCCTCATTGCGTTGGGAACGTATTTTGGGTTGTTGGCGGACCCTGTGTGGGTCTTGAGATGCCATTTTCGTTTGCTGTGGTTTTGACTCGTCTTTTGCTTGAAAAGAAGGGCGAGTCGTTTTTGTGCGTTTCTTTTGTGAATTGTTTTTGTTTTGTTTGGTTGGGTTTGGGCAGGATTGCCCTTGTTTTGCTTTGCAGGTTGTTGTTTTTGGGTTGGTCCAATTTACGCCGTCATAATGCCGAAATTTTGGCTGACGTTTTTTGTTTGGTCTTTTGATCGCAGGGTACCATTTGGGACCTATGGGGTCCGTTGTTGAGGTTTTGGAAGAGGAGGATGATCCCGGAGGAGCTGCAGTGACCGAGGAGGCTGCCGGATCCGAGGCGGTGGTGGAGGATGCTTCCGTAGAGGAGGAGAGGCGGCTGATGTGGCCGGCTTGTCCTTTTCATTATGGCTCATAGACAGGATGGCTGATGATTGGGGGTCAGCACCAGGGTGGTGCGTCGCATCATGGTTCTTGGCCTCCTTATCATCTGAAGTCTGCCAGACACTGTCTTCATTTTTGTCGTGGAGCAGGAACGAGGTATTACCATAATGGTAATCACCTCTGCTTCCGTTGTTTCTCCTCTGTTTCTTGTGTTGCTCCCTTTCTTTTCTGTTTGAGAGGATAGAGAGTGCTTAGTTCGGTAGGTGGCGGGTAGCCCCCAGTTCGTTGTCTTAGGCCAGTGTCTGTATGATAGATGGTTGTTTTAGGCCAGTGTCTGTATGATAGATAGTTGTTTTAGGCTAGTGTCTGTATGATAGATGTCTGTACTGGATCCTGTTTGTACGGTCAGTTGTCCGTATCAAACGTGTGTCGATGTATTTTGCGTGAGGCGGTTTGTATATATGTGTTTTTGGATTGTGGGTCATTTTGTGATTTTGGCTTTTTTGTGTTGTGTTTCGGAGGAGCGCTGTCGGCTGCCAATTCTCCTTCTGTTTCATACTAGTCCCTGCATCGTTAGTGTAGAAGACAGGCAACAGATAGCACATATACATAAACGTAAACACGTAAAAGCATTGATTGAAAACAAAATTTAACCAAGATGACTCGAAGTTAAAAATTGATTTTTGGAATTTGAAATGAATTTTGAAAAAAATTTGTAACAAGTCGTCACGTTTGGATTCCAAAAGGAATTAATTTGAAAATTGAGCAATTAACTCGTGTCTTGAATTAAATTGCGTTGAAATTGTTGAAATTGATTTGTGACTCGAAAAATTTCAAACTCAAACCGTCAGGGATGAATTTTAGAAGACAATTTTTACGAGTGTATTTGATTTTTGAGGTCAAGACTCGAATTTGTGAGTGCTTGAAATTTGAGGAAAATTGACGTCGTGTTATCAATTTTCGATTTTATTTTGATGGAAAATTGTGAAAAAGCGAAAAAATTTCGGAATTTCGACTGACATGGAAATGATCCGTTGTGGATCGGGGCAACTAGCCCTTCCCCCTTAAAAAAAGAAAGAAAAAAACCGTATGTTTAAAGCTGCGTCATGGAAACCGTGTCGGATTTCGTAAAACGCGAAAGCAAGGAAATGTAAGTGTGAGGAAACACAAAATGTCCTGGATCATCCCGAAGAGGCGCGAGCGTCCTGGCGGGAGGTTTGAGATGTCAGGAGAAAACACAACTTGAAAGAGACAAGTCAAAAGCGGGAATCCTGGGGAAGGCCTAAAAGAGGCGTGAGCTGCCTGGCGATGGAAGCCAGCTCTCCCCTTTTTTCTGAAAAACGCGCTGATCATTTTTGTATAAATAGTGATGCTTGCGCTTCATTGTTTCATCATCCAAAACACAAAAACATCTCTACAAAACTTCTTCTTCTTCTTCCACAAAAATATTTCATGAATGCTTTTGAGAATACGGCGATAAGACCACCGAAGAGGAGGAGTTCCGGCCCCAAGAATACGGTGAGCCGTGCATTGGCTCTATTCGGGTCGAACATGGGGTCTTGTGCTAGACCGAAGGCCGTGGCCATTGTAGATCCGTTGAGGATCCGTTCCGAGGAGGGGATCCATGCTAGGCGGGCCAACAAGAAGAGCAAGGGGAAGATGTACCTCGAGGGAAAAGGTAAGGGTAGAATGGAAGAGTGAAGACCTCCATTACCCGTTTTATTATTATGTTGTATTATTGTTGTGAGTTTTTATTATGTTGTACTAGCTAGTTATTGTGTGTTTTGTGCTAGTTTTATTATGTGAGGTGTTTTAGTAGACACCTTAGCTTTGACAAGTTGTAGACTTGTCGAGCTCTATTTGTTGTTGAAATTGTAATCCCTCCCATTATTAATTAAATAAGACGATTGCTCGTGTCGAAAATTGTGAACGCTTGTTTTTTTTCATCCATTTTGTAAGGGCAATTCGACTTGAATCGTCCTAAATGTTTGCACTTGGGAAAGTGGGATTTTTGTAGGAAGGGAGAAAGGCTTATTTTTGTATTTTGTGGAGAAAGGGAATGGTTTTCCCTTTTTCTTTTTTTTTATGGGGATGTTTTTTTGTATGTGGGGGTTTTTGTCGTATGGGGATGGTTGTTTTTTTATTATGGGTATGGTTGTATCCTTCTTGTGTAAGAAAGGACTGCCTACGTATTCACCTGGAAAGGTGAAATCAAACCATGATCGTAGTTCGAAATGTTTTGTAGATTTGATTGGGTTTTGGGGTTGTATCTCTCATGCATAAGAGGGACTGCCTACGTATCCACCTGAAGAGGTGAAATCAAACCATGCTCGTAGTTCAGGGTGTTTTTTTTTGTTTTAGTGCAAATGGATGTTGCCTTTGACAGATCAAAGGACCTTTGAAACGGGCAAGGTGCCGCAACTTAGACTCGATAAAACATGCAATATCAAATCAGAATGCGTTGAGGAACTTGACTTGAAAAGGGTTGAGGTGGTTGCTAGTTGTAAAACTAGGCTAGGTCGTTGGTTGCTATGGTTCAAGGGTAGTATTTATTGAGTTGGTCTAGGTTGGTCGGGTTTGTAAAATCCTCCCCATCTAGGTCACTCAGTCTCACTGCGCCCCCCGAAAATATTTTCTTGACCAGGTATGGCCCGGCCCAGTTGGGTTTGAATTTTCCCCTCGGATCGACGCGTAGCGGTGCACGAACTGACTTGAGGACCAAGTCGCCTTCCTGGATGTTCCTGGGTTTGACCTTCTTGTTGAATGCCCGTTGTATACGTCGTTGGTATAGCTGGACGTTGTGCAAGGCGTTGAGTCGCCGTTCGTCTAAAAGAGTGAGTTGCTCGTACCTTCGACGGGTCAATTCCACCTCAGGGACTTGACTCTCCAGTAGGATGCGTAGAGAAGGGACCTCTAACTCTACCGGTGGAACCGCCTCCATACCGTATGCTAGGTAGAAGGGCGTGGCGCCTGTCAGTGTTCGAATGGAGGTTCGGTATCCCCAGAGTGCGAATGGGAGTTTGCTCGGCCAGTCGCGGTAGTTGTCCTGCATTTTCTTGATAATGGTGACAAGAGTCTTGTTCGCTGCCTCCACCGCTCCGTTAGTTTGGGGACGGTAGGAGGATGATCGATGTCGTTTGATCTTGTATTTGTCCAGCAAGGTCTGAGTTTCCGCCCGGAAGTGAGAGCCTTGATCGCTGATGATTTCATGGGGTACCCCATATCGGCAGATGATGTTGTTTTGGATGAACTTGGCCACTTGTTTGGCGGTCAAGACTGCATATGACTATGCTTCTACCCATTTGGTGAAGTAGTCGATGGCGACGAGGACGAAGCAATGCCCTTTGGTGCCTACCGGGTTGACTTTCCCGATGATGTCGATGCCCCAGGTTGAGAAAGGCCAGGGTGATGTCATGGTATATAAAAGGGATGGTGGTATGTGTTGTATGTTGGCGAAGATTTGGCAATGTTTGACGTAGTTACGGCAATCAGCTTCTATGGTGGTCCAGCTTCCATCGATGCCATGTCGTCAGGTATGTTGACGAGCGCGACAAGTTTTGCCAGGGCATCAGCAAATTGATTTTCCTCTCGCGGCAAGTGGAAGTAGTCGATTTGGTCGAAGAATTCGGTCTCTTGATTGATCTTTGCTCGGTAGGGAGCTAAACTGTCAGATCGGATTTTCCATGATCCCGACACCTAATTGATGATGAGTGAGGAATCGCCGTGGACCCTCAGTCTCTTGATGCCAAGTGTGATGGCTGCTTGTAGGCCGATGAGGCATGCTTCATATTCAGCGGCATTGTTGGTGACGGCGAAGTCCAGTTTGACCGAGATCGGAACATGTTCTCCTTCTGGTGATATTAGAAGGATTCCTACCCTGAAGCCTCTCAGATTAGATGCACTGTCGAAGTATAGGTCCCATGCGTCGGAATCAGCACAAAGGATGTCTTCGTCAGGAAGTGACCATGTGGCAGTCGTTGGATCCTCGTTGACGGGATTCCCTGCTAAGAAATCGGCAACTGCTCTTCCCTTGATAACCTTGAGGGGTACAAACTTGAGATCAAATTCGGACAGCATGAGTGTCCACCTAGACAGCCTTCCGTTTAGTACGGGTTTTTCGAAGATGTATTTGACTGGGTCCATCTTGGAGTAGATGTGGACCGTGTAGCTGAGCATGTAATGCCGCAGCTTCTTTGTTGACCATACTAGGGCAAGGCATGTCTTTTCCAATTGGGTGTACCTTGTCTCGTACTCAATGAACTTTTTGCTGATGTAGTAGATGGCTCGTTCTTCGCCGTCGACTGTTTGTGCTAGCATAGCTCCCATGGCCGTGTTGGTAACAGTCAGGTATAGGGATAAAGGGATTCCTGGTTAAGGTGGCATGAGGACAGGAGGCTTGGATAGGATTTCCTTTATCCTGTCGAAGGCCTTTTGACAGTCGTCGTCCTAATCAGTGTGATCGGAGGCGCGAAGTTTCTTGAATATTGGTTCAAAAATCATGGTGATCTTGGCAATGAAGCGGCTGATGTATTGGACCTGACCGAGAAATCCTCGAATCTCCTTCTCGTTCCTAGGCCGAGGCATTTGCTGAAGGGCTTTGATTTTGGTTGGATCAATCTCAATGCCTCTTTTGCTGACGACATGTCCCAAGAGTTTTCCGGAGGTGACCCCGAATGCACACTTCTGAGGATTTAGTCTCATGTTGTATTTCCGCAAACGAGCGAAGAATTTCCAAAGGGCGTTGATATGGCCGTCCCGTTCTCTTGATTTGACAATCATGTCATCGACATACACCTCTACCTCCTTGTGCATCATATCATGTAGGAGAGTGGTAGCGGTTCTTTGATAGGTAGCCCCGGCGTTGATGAGACCGAAAGGCATGACTGTGTAGCAATATGTACCCCACTGTGTAGTGAAAGCAGTCTTCTGCATGTCTTCCTCAGCCATTTTAATCTGGTTGTACCCAGCATACCCATCCATGAATGATAGGAGAGTGTGTTCTGCAGTGTTGTCTACCAGAATGTCAACATGTAGCAAAGGGAAGTCGTCCTTTGGACTTGCCTTATTCAGCTCCCTGAAGTCGACGCAAACCCGAATTCTCCCGTCTTTCTTCGGTACAGGAACAATGTTGGCCACCCAGTCAGAGTATTCAGACACTTGGATGAAACCAGCCTTGAATTGTTTATCCACTTCTTCCTTGATTTTTAGGGCCCATTCAGGACGCATCCGGCGTAGCTTCTGTTTCACGGGTTTGGCTCCGAGCTTAATGGGTATCCGGTGCTCTACAATTTCCCTGTCAATCCCGGGCATATCTCTGTAGGACCAGGCGAACACGTCCTTGTATTCGTAGTCAATGAACTGTTGTCTTTCCGAGGGGCCCAGGGTTGTCCCTATCCTAAGTTCTTGAGGTGTGTTGTCGGTTCCTACGTTAATAGGTTCGGTCTCCTCAATGATGGGGGTTCTGGTTTCCCGTTTGTCAAGTTCTTTGGCTAGGTGAGGTGGGTAGTCACTCAAGTCAAATTCCTCATCGTCATTCAGAATTGCATTGCAGTTAAATTGAGACGAGTCATAAGCAAACTTGGCGTTCATTAAGTTGACACGAGCGAAAAGCTCGGAGAGGACAGACATCTCGTGGTCAGTCAGAGGTGACACAACAGAGGAGTGGCCCCTGGAACAGGCTCCAGGTCGTCACCTTTCATGGGAGTGGGGGTGACCTGTGTAGACTCAGCCTCTGAATCGGCCACGACCTTATGATAAAACAGTGGAAAGGGGACCTTGACTGGGACATCAGGAGTGTTAGGAGCTATGACAGACTCTGACTCCGACTCAGACTCAGATTCTTCTTCACTTCCCTCCTTGAACATAGGGCCTTCTCCAGTTGTGATCTTGAGAATACGGACTTGGCGATCGGTCCACTTGACGGTCTTCCTCCAGCCCTGTGTAGCTTTCTCCGGGTCAGTGTCGGAGATCAAGGCGGTTGGGTCGAATTGATTGTCCTTCATGGCGATGTTGATGATGTCCTCATAGTCGAGGTGCTTGATGTTATCTTCTCCAAAGAAGAGAGTGACAGCTTGTCCGTCGAGGCATGACGACGGCCTAGACTCGGTTGAAGCAGCTTCGGTGTTGTCGGGGATGAAGTAGCAGTCCTGTAAGACTTCCACACCCGGGTACCTGGCCTTGGCCACAGGATCATAGATCGGCTCCGGAAAGCCATGGTAGAGCTCTGATTCTCCCTCGGGGACAAAGTATCCATTGAGGGTCAGATGATAGGGACGGAGGATAACCCCGTGCTTCTTGCGTTTTCGAACTAGGAGGTTCATCTCCTGGATATCTTCATCGGTAGGCTCCTATCCCAGTCCGAAGGGAACGTTGGGGACCTTAGCCTGTTTCAAGGGAGGTAAGGTGCTCTTCAGCGGATTGAGGGACAAACCCGAGAAGTAACCTTGGCGCATCATGATGCGGTTGACTGTGAGGTTGGCAAATGGGTCACAATCAAAGGGTATTGATTCATCGGTTATGGCATTCACGGCTTGGAATCCCCACATTTCATTGTCATCTTCCTCAATGGCCTGGGAGGCTATTCCCTTTCTCATGACGGCTTTGATCGGGGAAGCAGGAATTGTGATTGTTTTCCCGTTAAAGGGGACCCTGATTTTCTGGTGGAGAGTTGAGGTAACTACTTTGACGGCGTGAATCCAGGGACGTCCCAGGAGCATATTGAAAGAGGCGTCGATGTCGACCACCTGAAAACTGGTTTGTCTTTCCAGTGGTCTGGTCGCGACAGCTAGAGTGATAAGCCTCGCGACCTTGCGACGAGTGCCGTCGTAGGCGCGTACTCCTTGATTTTTTGGGACCAAATCATCTTCCTTAATACCCAGTTTGTGAGCAGTCTTGAGGGGAATGACATTCACCGCGGACCCGTCATCTACAAGGACCATGGGCACATTCTTCCTGAGACATTGTACGGTAATGTACAGGGCAAGGTTATGGTTGGCTCCGAAGGGAGGGATATCTTCGTCGGAGAAGACGACTGGGTTGTTCAAATCAGGGGCGTCCCTCGTCATGTGCGCCACTATTTCTTCAGGGGAAGAGGTGGAGGGCACGGTTAATTTTCCCAAGGCTTGCAGCAAAGCCTGTCGATGCTCAAATGATGTCGCGATCAGTTGCCAAATTGAGATTTCGGCTTTTGCCTTCTGAAGCTGTTTGAGGATTGAACTCTCAGGAGCTCTTGGTTGACTGTCTACGTCTGGGACGACTTGGTCGTTCGTTGTTGGAACGACCGTTGGATTGTTCGGATTCTGATAGGGGCGTCCGGACCGGGTAAGGTGACCGATCTCTTTCGCCCGTTTCTCTTTCTCTGGGACAAGGTAGACATCTTCAACATCATCTCTCCAGATGCCATTGATTTCAGGATCTCGAAGGCACCTTGAAGGGGTATTCCTCGGCGGGCAGTTTTTGTGAGGAATATTTTTGTGAGGGTAATTTTTGTGAGGGTAGTTTTTGTGGGGGTGATTATTGTGAGGTGCATGCCCGAATGGTCGCAGGAGCAATCCATTCTGGTGAGGGTAGTTTTGGGCGCTCGGGGGACTCTCCCTCGGGCGTGGTGGCGGAGGATTGAAGATAAGTCGACGGTAGGCATCCTCAAGTCGGGTGATCCTTTCAGAGAGACTGGCTATGGCTTCCTCAACCTGTTGGAACATAGTGAGCATAGTGGCGGCACTGAGCACAAATACCCCGTCCGAGGGATCTTTCTCCAATTCGTTCACCTCGTCATCAACTGGCAGGATGAGGTGAGAGCATTCCAGAGTTGGCTCATCGTTGGAGATGGCGTGGATTCCCAGAGGATTCGTTTTGTTGTTTGGCTTAGTCGGCGGGGGTAAAGGCAAATCCCCTTTCTCAATCATGTCTTGGATGATGTGTTTGAGTTTGAAGCAGGTTTCAGTATCATGCCATTTCCCTTGATGGTACTGACAGTAGGCATTGGGGTTCCAGAAGCGGGATTTCTTAGCATCGGTCGGATCCGGGGTGGGTCCGAGTGGTTGTAACTTCCCCTGGTCCATGAGCCTCTTCAAAGCACTTGCATAAGTCGACCTTATATTAGTGAACACTCTCTGGGGGCGCTCAGCTCTCTTAGCAGATGGTTCAACGAGGTTGACCTCATCGATCTTGTTTTCTTGACCATAAGGGCGAGATCCGGTTGAGGTGGATCCTTGGTAGCCTCTACCAGTGGTCTTGGCCAAGACGCCTTTCCGGAGGTCATCTTCAATGCGTGTCCCCAGAATATGCAGATCCTGGAAGGTCTTGATATTTTGATACCTCAGTAAGTTGGCGTACACTGGGCGGAGATTGTTAATGAACTTTTCCACCAAAGTTGATTCACTCGGCTTACTGACCAACTGAGTACTCACCCTCCTCCAACGGGTTAAGAACTCGGTGAACCCCTCCTTGTCGTTCTGGGTTAGGACCTCAAGGGTACGGGTATTGGTTTGGATTTCAACATTGTCGGCGTATTGTTTGGCAAATTCAACTACGACCTCATCCCAAGTAGTAAGGTTTTTCGGATCAAGGGAGTAGTACCACTGGCGAGGGATCGGCTCCAAAGAGGACGGAAAGATCCGGGTGAAAAGTTCCTGTTTGACCCCCTTAATGGCCATGTAGTCTTTGAAGGCACGGATATGATTGAGCGGGTCCTCCACTCCTTTGAACTTAGGTACATCAGTTAGGGTAAAGTTGTCAGGTAATTGATCCCCAACAGGTTCAAACCTTCGGTTGTTCTCAAGATGGATATTGTTACCCCGGGCTAGGAGCTGTTCTTCCAAGAGCTTTATCCTCTTCTCGATTTGATCGGAGGTGGAGCATTATGTTCTCCGATTTCCTTGTTTTCCGGGCGTCGATACGGGTCTCGACGCGATCCAGGGTGACCTTAAGAGCGGTGAGCAGGCTGGCTAGCTGATCAGTCGTGACATCTCTGTTGTTATCATTGTTGTTGTTGTTGACAGACGAAGTTGAAGACGGGGCCATGCCTCTAAGGCAGAAAAACGGCTCACATTACAACTCAATCCGACACGGTTCAAAGACTGAACGCAGACAACACAAGGACGAGACAAAGATCAGACTCAACAAGACGAGGGTGACCGTATGTGGCTCCTCGGTGCTGACTCGATTTATGACGTGACGGTGTTGACCGAACTTTTGACATGATTCCAACGTAGCGGCGTGACGCCATTGGACGAGTCTCATGGTGAGACGACTCATAAGTAAAGACCCATAAGTACGTTTGCTTCGACTCGATAGACACGAGGCGGAACTGGAATGGTGGACTGAAATTTTCGAAAATAGAAATTTTCAAAAAGATTCATTTGTCGCTTTATGGACAGCTTCCGAAGATAGAGATCTCCGTAAGTCGATCATTTGAAGGGGTTGTCTTAAGTTTATTTGCAAAAGACGGTTTGAGTTTGAGTCGGCTCGGAAAACAGTGTATTGTCTCCCAAGACGGTTTTTGAAATTCAAAATTGTATGTTTTGAAAATCGAGTTTGAAATGTTTGAAGAGGTCTCGGGGATGGTGCATGGTCCTCGGGATCTCAAAAGTGTCTCGAGAAAAGGGTGTGTACTTTTCTCGGGTTTTGAAAGAGCCATTGTCGGCGCGAGACGGGTTAAAATCCGTGTCTAGACGCGGCGATTATAACGGCGTAAAAAGGTGATTTGAAATGGTTATAAAAACCGGTTTTGAAAATCGTAATTACGACGGCCTAAAAAGATGTGTTGAAATGGTTATAAAAATCGGGTTTGAAAATCATCATTACGACGACCTAGAAAGGCGTGTTGAAATGGTTGTAGAAATTGAGTTTGAAAATCGTCATTACGATGGCCTAGAAAGGCGTGCAACGGTCGGCGAAAGACCGAGGTTTGAAACGGCCATTATAACGGCGCAAAAAGGTGATTTTGAAAGTTCTGAAAATGATACGGAAGGACTTATGATCAAGTAGCACATAAGCACTCACAGTTTCATTATATTATGCATTATGCTGACACGGGTTTTGGCTTAGAAGGGTGGGTTACACACCAAGCAATCAAACACCGATTCGCGAGAGGGATACCAATCCAAACAAAATGTGTAAGGAGGGTGCCCTAACCTCGTGCTCGAAAGTGATGAAAGCTCTTTGACGAAACAGAAATGTGTAACGTCAACGGTATGCTTGACTCAATCGGGATTCGAAACGCGGGGATGAGAAAACTCATGCCGACAAGACGAGCCAATTGGTCGATAAAGGGTTAGGTTATGGGCCCGGACAAGGAACCCGACCGTGACCGTAATATCAATTAATGCATTCCAACCAAGACCTCGTTCAAGTCTCACCATCTAGGGATCACAAAGGCGTAAGTGTCCTAGTTTTCCCCAGCGGAGTCGCCAATCTGTGGACATGGCCCACCTGCGTATGCCCAGCCGATCTGTGGACAATGGCAGCGGTCTTTTTGAAAGCCACGCTTGGCGGCGTAAAAATGTTTCGACCGGATCGTTTTAGATTGGTCGGTTTCATCTTGGTAAGGGTCTCGAAACGATTAGAGATGTTCGGAGTCGCCACCAAGCATTTGTGGGATGCTTGGAACCCGTTCGAAATCCACTTTATACCTCGGTCAAATCGAAGCACAAAGCAGCGTTTGACATAGGTACTAAAAATAAGGAAATCGTCCCTCTTTAGCATCCTATCTCTAGAATGACTCTCGTACGCCCTGGATAAGGTCGTCCACTATCCAAAGTTTTTGAGTAAGAAGTGAAGGTACGTATTGGGAAGCCCTTTTAATCAGACACCCAATCCCGCCCGCGGTAGCGGCCTCTACTGATCGATCTTGGTCGGTTGAATGCAAAAGTTGATAAACCGTTTAAATGCATGAATGCGCATTCAATAATTTAAACCTAACATGTGAGAGCTTTCTAAGTCGGTTGATTTAATCCAAGTATCAAGTATAAGATGTCGAGTTGGATTAATGATTGATTTGCATGCAAGACGGAAATTAAACATCCATTTACCAAATTAGGTTTATGGTGCATAACGTGATCCATTTATCTTAGTAAGGCATTTTGCAAATGTGATTTTGAATAAGCAAATAGTCATCTGATCCGTCCTGTATCCGGGCTAACCGGAGTCGGGACCGTCCTAGACTAATGCTGGAAAGGGACCAGGCCCTGTACCAGACGGCTACATGAGGCGCGAGCAAGCCGGCGGTACAAAGGGGCCTCCCCTGGTTTTGAAAATGAGAATTGAAAGGCCTATTTTAGGCGCGGGTCAACCTACGGTTATATGCCGTATTCTGGCCATTTGAAAAACGTTGTAAAACGTGTTAAAAAATGGGTATTTGAACCCGATTTGATTTGAAAGGGTCGTTTTGACCGCACTTGTTGATTTGAAGAACTAGACTCGAATAATCATCATTATTTTGATAACATTCGGTGTCGGGTTCGGCTTGACAAGCTTGACATGAATAGTTTTGAAAACAATTATGAACTAATTGTTTTAAGTTCACTTGAATGTAATTAGTCGATACTCATCATCGTACCCGGGTTAAAACCCGGCATGGTATGTAGAACCAAGGATGACTTTGTGTTGGTGACTAATATGTTTATTTTGAAAATGTAAAGAAATGATTAAAGGCTTTAAAATACCTCCCAAAATGTAAAGAAATAAAATAAAAAGGTTTAAATACCTTTTAAATTTCATTAACCAAATATTATCACCGAAACACGGATTTAACCGTCATGGTATGAGGAACCAAGGGTGAAAAATGTTTTATGGTTAAAACAAATGAAATAAAATAAAAAAGGTATGAAAATATTTGAAATGGTAAAAACCGATTACAAATGTGAAAATGGATTAAAGGGGAAAGACGAGAACAAACACGATTGAGTTCTAACCTGGACACCCCATTTAGGCGCGGGCAAGCCGGCGAGCCAAGGGCCTTCTGTCTCAGACCAAAAATCAGTTTTGGCTCGTTTATCCCATGTTTTGGATCGTATTATGCATGTTTTAGCATGTTATAGTCATGAAACAAATAAAAACATGATAAAGGAAGGATTTTTACACCCTCATACTTACATGTTTGGTTATGGCGAGTGACCGACGTAAGTGTAACAACTCGTTTGGTCGGAAAAAACTCGGTTTAAAACCATTTTGGTAAGTAAAAAGAGTGTTTTAATATTAGTGACGGTGTAGTGGTCGAAGTGGTCGGTCAAGTGATTTAATGCACGATGACGGTACCAAACAATGTGTAAGGCTTGTATTTACGATCAGTAGGTCGTAAATACGCGTCGGATTGTGACTTAAGAAGTCGGATCCAGAATTTTAAGGGAGAAAAGAGGGGGCGGACACTCGCGTAACTCTCAAATGGGGGCATTTGAGGGGTATTTATAGGATAATGAGTGGTTGTGTGAGTTTTGAGCGACGTGGCCACCTGGGCTGCTCAAAGAGGCGCGAGCCACGTCGCGGGTCTTCGAGTTGTCTTGTCGCTTTCACACAAGAGCAATCATGATTTGTTCTATCCTAGGATTTGGATGAACATGTTGGTACTTGACTATGTAAGATTCCGGGAAACCTTAACATAGATGATTTGAACAGGTTTGTTTTTTGTGGTTGACTCGGTTTGACTCGTTGTTGGAGTCAGGATTTGAATTTTTGAGTCGGTTTTTGGTCCGGTGTCGGTTTTGACTCTAGTTAGTGTCATTGCGACCTCGTCGTCGTGCATTAAACACTCCAGGTATTTTTGAAATGTTTTGAAATTTTTGTTTTCGAAGTCGTTTTAAGTTTTCCGACGTAAAGTTGTACACAAACTGTCGATCAAACGCCGCGATTCCAAAGCATGTTATAGTCCGATAATCATCGGGTGTTTGTTGGAGTCTCAGCAGATACTGGGTATCTACAGTTCTTTCCAGGGGACTTGGTCTGGATTCACCAAGGAGAGGTTTCCAGCAAAGAGAAAGAATAAGCTGATGCCAAGAGCTGATGGCCCCTTTGAAGTTGTTGAGAGAATTGGCTCAAATGGTTACAAGGTTGATCTACCAGGTGATTATGGGGTGTATGGTACTTTTAATGTGGGAGATCGCAGTCCACATTATGATTTAGAGGATGAGGAGGCTACAAGCTTGAGGATAAGCCATGTTCAACCAGGGGGAGGCTGGAGCAGGTGCCAAGAACCAGGCCAGCTCTGATAAGGAGCAAGACCATAGCCTAAGCCAGCCAGGCCACAGCCCGGGCCACAATACTCTAACAACAGCCACTGCCAGACCTGATTTGGAGGGCAACAAGTACCAGTACTGGCCAAACCACCAACTGCCACCATGGCCAACTGAAACCTTGTTCATTTGAGCCAAAAAAAAGACCTAGGGATCCAGACATAATTCACATTGAAAATCACATAAATTCAAGCTGAAACAAGTTGCACAAAAGGTCAGGATGCATAAAGTAAATTGCCATTTCTGGTTAAACAAAGGGCAAGTTATTGGCAAAGCCCTTTTGGCCCGTCTTTCCATATTTCAGATATCACCTAGAGCCAAGATCAAGGCTTCAATTAAAACAACTCGTCCTTATACTCCTAGCTAAATAAGCACAACAGCTAAGGAAGCAACCTGTCACTATCAACTGCAACTTCTTTTGTTTTGTTTCAGTTTGCCTTTAAATCATTTTATGATCATTTGTAATATATTTTCACTACTTTGTTTGTATCCTAAGAACTAATCCTGACCCTTAGATGATATTTCTAGGGTTACTTTGTAACAGAACTGCAAGGAGAGGCCTATATAAGGACCTCTACCTCATCTGCATTGAAGGAGCTTTTGATGAATTAAAAACCTAAGATTTCTCTCAAATTTGAATCTCTTTAACTTGTGCTTGGTCTGTATTTAAGAGTCAGACCTGTTAACATCTTGTTCTTAGACTGTAGATGTTGAACAAAGTCTGTTAGTGAAGCATAACCAATCATGTGCTCAGACTGTGGGTTGTTTATCTTTGCTGTTGATCTTAAGTTGAATTTTATCTATGCTTGCCTGTGATAATTTTTAATTTGAGTTGTCCAAATTATTAGCTTGCTTCTCTGTGAATGTTTTGTGGGACTTGAGTTGATAATTATATCATTTTATCATTGTTCAGTCTCAAATATCAGTCATGTGTTCAAGCTGTCAGAGTTCATCTGTCAGTCTATCTTTAGCAATTTATTAAAAATACTTAGAATGCCTCTAAAATCCTGAAATTTTACTCAGAGTTAGTTTATCATTGAAGTACTTTGTCACCAAGTTTCATGAATTTAGGAGGTCATTTGATATTTTATTCAAATTTACAAACTTTATTGCATTGAGGGAGCTCTGTCTGAGTTCTTGCCAGATTAACTTCATTTTCTGCCAAGTCCTTGGGTCATACACTGCAAATACCCTACTACCTATTTACATGTTTATCATCAAATGTCTCACTCACCCACTCATTCAATGTTTAATTACACAATATATTATTCTTGTGGCCCCATTCAAAACTTCTAACTTTACCCCTTAGTTTTTCATGTTTTCTTAAATAACCCATTTTTTCTCATGTTGCCATTTATCTGGATCGGAGGAAGTACAAGATAATTACGTATTTTTTTAAAAATATAAATTGTATGAATTACGAAGATAATTTTTTTTTTGCCAATTACGAAAACAAATAGTTATGAGCAAAATAGTTATCCAAAATTTGTACCGTAAACTTTCCTACCCATTGACATAAAATATGTGCTCTTTTGTTTGAGTCTATCTTTTAATAAAACATATGTCCATAACTTATCAGTTTCTACCTTACGTTTTTTACCTTTAATTTTACCTTAGTTTCGCGTCTTTTGTATTTCTTCCCTCGTCAGATTACCCATGTAATGCTTTGCCTTATCTGCATTCATATACGTTTCATGATGCTTTAAAGTTTATATAAAAAATATATTGACTAAAAGGTAAAACATCAACATAGCAAAAACTTGACAAACGAATCAAATCATTGTTACATGTAAATCATTTAAATTAAACCAAAGGGAAAACATGAATTCAAATATAAAGCAAACGATTCATAAAACCCAACAACATAACAAATTAAAACATATTTTACAACAACAACAACAACAACAACAACAACAACAACAACAACAACAACAACAACAACAACAACAACAACAACAACAACAACAACAACAACAACAACAACAACAACAACAACAACAACAACAACAACAACAACAACAACAACAACAACAACAACAACAACAACAACAACAACAACAACAACAACAACAACAACAACAACAACAACAACAACAACAACAACAACAACAACAACAACAACAACAACAACAACAACAACAACAACAACAACAACAACAACAACAACAACAACAACAACAACAACAACAACAACAACAACAACAACAACAACAACAACAACAACAACAACAACAACAACAACAACAACAACAACAACAACAACAACAACAACAACAACAACAACAACAACAACAACAACAACAACAACAACAACAACAACAACAACAACAACAACAACAACAACAACAACAACAACAACAACAACAACACTCAACAATAATACTCAATATAATCAAATAAATAAATTAAACCATAAAATATAAACCACAACTTAGAAACTCATGGCCAAACGGGCAATAGATTTTAAATAAATAAATTGAATAAAAACTATTATAGCTATTATAGGTTTTATAGCCATTACACTATCATAGATTCCCATATTTTAATTTTATTTTTAATTTATTTTGTTGTATTATTAAGTTAGATAATTGATTGCCGAGTAACTCAAGAGGTGAATTAAATAGAAATAATGAAAATTATGGGTGTTAAGTAATATAAAGAGTTTTAATCAATTTATTAACATATTATATTACAATTAAATAGGAAAAAAATTTAATTAATTTGGTGGGTGTTAAGTATTACAAAGAGTTTTAATCAATTTATTACCATGTTTAATTAAAAAAATGGATTAAATAGGAAAAAATGCTAATAAAAATGGTGGGTGTTAACTGTTAAGTAATATGAAGAGCTTTAACTAATTTATTAACATGTTTTATTATAAAAATTTTAATTAAAATGTCAATTTTAATTATAAATTATGAAATTTATTAACATGCTTTATTACAAAAATTTCAATTAAAATGTCAAATATCAATTATAAATTATGAAACTTGGTTGTGAATTTGTAAGGGTTACATAAATTTTGGAAAAAAATATATTTAATATACAAAATTAATTTAAGAATAAAGATAATATCCTTTTATATTATAGATTAGTGAATTAATTTAATTTATAGATAAATGAATTAAATTAATGCCATGTAATAATAAATTGATAATCCATATCACATTAAAAATATGCCACATCGCATTAAAATTTGTCATGTCACATTATTTTAGATACCCTTTTAATTAGATTTTATAGATATGAGTTCATAACAAAGGGGCAATTCGGTTATATTATCCTTTTTTTTTCGGCCGAAATCATTAAATGTGAGTAATTTTTTTTATTAGAGTTACTTGTGATGGAAGTAAATTTGTAAGGGAGTAAGTTTAAAAAAATTGATTATATATGGGAATATTTATCAACTTACCCTATACACAACAGTGACTTAAAATAGACTTGAATCCAAAATTCGATCAAAAAAAAGTCTTAATTAACAGATTGAAGAAGAGGACTCATTAGGAGTAAATCACATTGCGCCCAAAATTTGATTCAACCCGCGGCATTGAATCAAATTCAACATTTATATAGGATACTCGTGCATCAAAACCTATTAATATAAACGGATAGGATACTCGTGTAAGTTTTATAGTCTAAATTAACATGTTCTAGTCTCATAATGAATATGTATAAACTGAATGCGGAAGCGATAAAAGAGATCGATTACTAACCTCCAGCCATTGCTTGAAATAATTGATCCGTCTTAATGAATAACCCAATTCCTTATGCCTCAAATCTGACTTGGTTTCCAATCCCTCAGCCTCACAATTTAGATGGTGTATTTTTTAATGAGGTAGGTTTGGTGAACCTTAATCAGAATAAATATGTTCCCCTTATATAGACTCTTGCCATCAAAGAGTCAACTGAACAGTTTCCTAAATTGTGAATGGTAAGTTATGAGAGATAATAGTGGAAACAGAATCCTAGGTAAATTCCACCATACAATGGACCAACTTAATTTCCATAAAATAACTTAATTAAATATTAATATAATACTTATTTGATTTATGAAAATATCTTACATTCTCCCACTTGGTCCATTTAACAAGAGACACAACATATGGATCATGGCGACGAATTTTCTTAGAGCAAGAATTAATCTTCCATGTATCACAATATATCAAGTCACTCACACCACACACATTTAACTTAATGAGTAAACCCCATGTTTACTCAAGGTTCAAACAAAATGATATTTCTCAACATAACTTTAATAAATATGCGCATATAAATCCAAAAGAGAAAATATCCAACTTAATAAAAGTTTCTTACAAAAACTTAATGAATGTACTATATGATGGAACCAAGTCCCATCCTCACTACATGATCCTCGAAAATCTTAATTGGCATGCCTTTAGTCAAGGGATCTACAATCATCAACTCTGTGCTAATGTGTTCAATGATCACTTTCTTTTCCTGAACACGCTCTTTTATGGCTAGATACTTTATGTCAATGTGTTTACTTCGACTTCCACTTTTATTATTCTTAGCTATAAACACAGCAGCTGAATTATCACAATACATTCTTAGCGGCCTACAAATAGAATCAATAACTCTAAGCCCAGATATGAAACTTTTCAACCAAACACCATGTGAGGTAGCCTCAAAACAAGATACGAACTCAGCCTCCATAGTAGAAGTAGCCGTCAAGGCTTGCTTAACACTCCTCCATGACACAGCTCCATCAGCTAACATAAACACATATCCTGATGTGGATTTACGTGAATCTATGCAGCCAGCGTAGTCGAAGTCGAAGTAACCTACTACTTCAAGATTCTCAGTCCGTCTATACATAAGCATGTAATCCTTAGTACCTTGAAGCTATCTCAACACTTTCTTTGCACCTTTCCAGTGATCAAGACCTGGTGTGAACCCCCGCGATAAAGCGGAAAATATAAGTTATACATTCAAGCGGAAATTAGGAAATTTTCAAGACTTTTAAAATTTAAAACGCGGGTTCATTAAAACTTAAACCACACATAAAGAATGCGGAAATAAAGATTAAATTATAAAAACGTGATAGTCAAGGTGAGGGAAAATATATCCCTCGAATGACAATACAATAAAAGGTGAGTCTAACCAATCCTAATAAACCAAATACTAGTCCAAGGTGCTCGCTAGCTCACACGTCTAAACCCCACAAATGCATCTTCACAAACTTGTCATTCATGTAAACATGAAAGCCACAGTCAGTGGGGAGTAACTCAAGGTTCTCCCAGCCACAAAATGTCAAGACGAACATAACAAAGAACATGAACAAATAATCATATTAGATAAGTTATGAGTGAATCGACTTATAACTAAACATGGGATCATACGTGTTTAAACCAACAAGGATAAAAGAAATGATGGAATAAACAAGTAAGTAAGGCATAAGCAACAATAAAATAAATGGAGAGGAAAGACAAGGAAACAGACACGACCACTTAGCCACGAGCACGTATTTCAAGGAGATATGACCAAAGTAACCATCCAAATAATGCAAGACATTTATCACTCTTATACTATAATTTCCCCGGGTAGGACTACGATAATAATACGGTCCTAGTCTAAATCTGCAGATTCTCGGGTGTACATCCCGATTCGACGTGCGCCAGCACAGCACGCACCCAAGACTCGACTACTAATGGAGACCGAGTACCCCAATCGCGGAAACAAAGACGAAAGTGACGGAAAGACTAAGATAAGACTCACTTGCCAGAACAGCACAAGTGGCCAAAAACCATACTTGCCAGAACAGCACAAGTAGGCCAAACCGTACTTGCCAGCACAGCACACAAGTAGGCGAACCGCGTACTTGCCAGAACAGCACAAGTAGGGCGAAAAAGAATGTCAAGCATATAAGATGGCATTATGGCATTTCTACAAGAATACGACTCAACCAAATAAATACACAAATGACATGAATCAACTTGGAATGAGAAAAATAGGAGAAATGAGCAATTAATGAACCAAGTAAATTATTCCATGCCAATTTATACTCATAAGCGTGAATTAGCAACTCATTTCTTAAATACTTGTCACTTGAATAAAAATGCAAATAAACGGAAATGAGCCATTTACAATAAGTAAAACAAGAATTTAATTCTAAATGACTCAAATGTAAGATAAACCATTTATTGCTTATAAAGTATAAATAATTAAATTAGACTCATTTTAAGATGAAAACACGGCATTCCACATAGAAATGAGATAATTAATGAATGAAGTACACTCTTATAAAACATGTGAGGAATATATAATAATGGACGATATTCAACTAATTACGTTTTATAACGCACGAGACGGGATTTAAATAAATCCAACACGAATATAAACCGACTCAACAAAGCACGTAATACGAGGCTAGGCCACGGCTCAACCATGGCCGTACCTCTACACGTGACAAGGGCCACAATCGCGAGCCCTAGCCCATCGCCTAGGCCAGGCAAGCCATGGCCAAAGCCACGCCTGTGCCAAGGGCTGAGGCCTTTGCCAGGCCCTTTGGCGGCCGTTACCTAGACCAGCCGTGGCCAACCTGCAAAACGGGCTGTGGACAGCCCTTGCTTCTACCCAAAACCCGTGCCAAAAGGCCAAAGAGCAGGCCGTGAGCAGGCCACTAAAACAGCCCATAAAAAGCCCAAAAAAACTGACCACGCAACCCGCCATAATCAGACCCGAGCAAGCTGCAAACAACTACCAAAACAAGCTGCACACACTATCAAGATGGGTTGCTAAAGCAGTTGTGTACAACACCTATAAACGCCTCATCTTCCGTCTCAAAACAGCCCGCATTTATGCTTAAAACCCGTGCAAAACAAAGTCGAGTCCCAACCGAAGGTCGTGTCATAACAGTCCATTTGTCCAAGAACAAGGTCGAAATAACCTGAACTTGGTCCTCACACACTCGTCCCAAAACAGCCCGAGGTACCCGCAAAACTGACTCAAAACCAGTCCCAATTTCCGACCTAAAAATGCATACAACCCATCCCCAAAATTCAACATGTATCCGTCTTAATTTCAGCTTTTAGTCCCTCCATTTCGATCGCCCATAACACTACACAAACCGGACCAAAGATGGTACCCAAAACTGTCCTTAAAACCATCTCGTCAAAGACATTAAAAACAGTCCCAAAAATGCAATATAAAACCGATAACAAATGAACTAGCTAATATGAAACACGAATGCATGAAATTACGACAAGCATACTCATACCATTCCGAAATATGTTATCAGCTGAGTATATACTAAGTTACTAATTGAACATACGGGGTAGTGAGGATCAAGTACAATGACCGGAAACGTCAACTCATCATCACTATCCAAACTCTTATACTCCAGACATAAATCAACGTTTATAACGACTGAAACAAACCAAAGCATCTGATATAGGATGACACAGATACAACAGTTTAACAATCATGCTGACAATATCATTCAATAACCATTTAGTGATTAAAAATACAGCCTTTACTGCAACAAAAATTGAGGTATAAACTAATATGGTCAAAGACACTCAAACCTACAGTCTCAGCATATTACAAAGCCTCTAGAGGTCAAAAGAAGTTGCTCAATCATAAGTTTTAGTCCGTATTACACTGCAATTAATCGTTGCTTTCCAGTCTAATTATACTCCCATAATCAATAGAAACGTGACAACACAGATTAAATACGACACGAATATAACAGTTTATCATCACTCTCCGGTCTCCAATCAGTTATACTCCAAAACACGAATCAACTTTAACAATCACAAGAGTAAACTACAACATATAAACAAATAAAATTGACAAAATGTCGAGTAACCTATCACCGTTACCTTTTTGCCCTTCAAAACTCCGAGGAAAGCGCTTACAGAATACGGGATTCCCTCCGGTTCATCAGTTTCTTCAGCTGGGAGGAAGAAAACGACATAAAGAAGCTGAAAATCGGGACTTTTATGAGGCGGGTCAAACTGAAATCACCACAAAATCATAGCTTTCTTACCTAGAAAGATGAAGGAGGAAGTAAGGAGAAGAATGGTGGAAGAATTACAAACATTGGTTGAGAAATGTGGCCGGGATCTAAGCTTGAAGGGGACGGAAAAATGGGTTGTAGCTCTGTTTGTATATTTGTATATTTGTTTTACTGTTGTTGGTGCAGGTGTTTACTCGAAAAAGGAAGGAAAGAAGAAAGAGGAAAGGTGAGGCTTGCGGCTGACAACAACAACAATACAAATATCTAATAATAATATTAATATAATAATAATAATAATATAAGCGATATTTAAACGTAGAGTCTAAGAGGTAGGCGACCGTGTTGTCGATTTTCGATTGGCCCGGATTAAAAAGGGTACAAAGTAAAATGTGACGGTCTATAGCTAGACGGAAGTGAAGACGGGAATTATTATTATTACAGTCATTATTATTGTCACTATTATTATTCGACCAAAAATACGTATTTTTATATAAACTACGCTTTAAAATATTCTTTTCATAAAAAACCGTGTTTGACATAAAATTAATTAAATTGAATAATTCAAAAATATTTAATAAAGTAATTCAAGCGGTTTAATAAATCTTAAATGTCAAAAAGGGAAATTCGCGGGTGTTACACCTGGGTTACTCTGATATCTTCCTAACACTCCAACCGTATATGCAATGTCGGGTCTAGTACAAACCTGAGCATACATAATGCTACCAACAGCTGAAGCATATGGAATATTCTTCATTTGTTCTCTTTCAATGTCAATCCTGGGGCACTGGTCCAAGCAGAACCAGTCACCTTTCACAATTGGTACTACACTTGGTGAACAATCTTTCATCCTGAATCTTTCAAGTACTTTATTGATATAGGCCTCTTGAGACAACCCCAAAATGCCTCGAGATCTATCTCTATGGATCTTAATGCCAATGACATAAGATGCCTCACCCATATCCTTCATATCAAAATTACTTGAAAGAAATTGTTTCACCTCATGTAATAACCCTTTATCATTGGTTGCTAGCAAAATATCATCAACATACAACACTAGAAAACAAACTTTACTCCCACTGACCTTAAGATATATACATTGATCCATTATATTTTCTTCGAAACCAAATCAAGAAATAACTTCATGGAATTTCTTATACCATTGGCGGGAAGCTTGTTTTAAACCGTATATGGATTTATTTAGCTTACAAACCAAATGCTCACCATCTTTAGAGAAGAATCCTTCAGGTTGTTTCATATAAACCTCTTCCTCTAAATCACCATTGAGAAATGTTGTTTTCACATCCATCTGATGTAACTCGTAATCAAAATGAGCTACTAATGCCATGACAATTCGAAAATAATCTTTCTTTGATACAGGAGAAAAAGTCTATGTGTAGTCAATTCCTTCTCTTTGAGTGAAACCGTTAGCAACGAGTCTTGCCTTATGTCTCTCGATGTTGCCAAGTGAATCCCTTTTAGTCTTATAGACCCACTTGCACCCAATAGGTTTTACACCATCAGGCAATACAACGAGATCCCAAACTCCTTTACATGCCATAAAATTCATCTCATCTTTCATAGCATTCAACCATAAGTTTGAATTTGTAGAACTTACGGCTTGTGAAAACGACATAGGATCATTATGAGCTTCAACATTATAATCCAATTCTTATAGATATACTTCATAGTCATCAGGAATAGCCGATCTCCTTTCACGAATAGATCTTCTTAATGGAACTTGTTCATCCTCATGGTGAACCTCTTCCTCATTATGATCTACCATATTTTGATCGGCATTTTGTGGAATTTCTATCACTGGTTACGTAACACTCGATTGCACTTGAGGAGTGTGAATGTCAACCAATCTGTCACTTGAATCAGAGGGTGGAACTTCATGATGATCCCTCTCCAGGACAAAGTCCTGAATTAGGTCACTCCCACTGATCAAGTCATTCTCAAGAAATTTAGCATTTCTTGATTCCACAATCCTTGTACTAGGAGATGGACAATAAAACCTATAACCCTTAGACTTTTCGGCATATCAAATGAAATACCCACTAATAGTCCTTGGATCAAGTTTCTTTTCTTGTGGATTATACACTCTCACTTCCGACGGGCATCCCCAAATGCGTATATGTCTCAAACTCGGTTTCCATCCTTTAAATAGCTCAAAGGGTGTCTTAGACACAGCCTTGGAAGGAACCCGATTTAATATATACGCTGTCGTCTTAAGAGCATCAACCCACAAAAATGAAGGAAGTTTAACATTACTTCTCATACAACGCACCATCTCAATTAATGTCCTATTTCTTCTTTCTACTACACCATTCTGGTATGGAGAACCAGGCATAGTGTATTGGGCAACAATCCCATGCTCTTGAAGAAATTTAGCAAATGGACCACGTGCTTGTCCGTTCTCAGTGTATCTACCATAGTATTCACCACCTCTATCAGTTCTCACAATCTTAATGCGCTTACCACATAGATTCTCTACTTCAGCCTTAAACAATTTAAAGGCATTAAAAGCTTCATCCTTAGAACGAAGCAAGTAAAGATACATATAACATGAGTAATCATTAATAAAGGTGATAAAATATTTTGGATCATTAGCATTCATGTCGGGACAACAAATATCCGTATGTATGATTTCTAATAGGCTAGAACTTCTCTTTGCACCTTTCTTAGACATGTTAGTTTGCTTACCCTTAATGCAACTAACACAAGTATCAAAATCAGTAAAGTCTAAAGTATCAAGTACTCCATCCTTTACTAATCTTTTTACCCTCTCAATGGAGATATGTCCCAATCTCGGTGCCACAAAATAGAGGAATTCTCATTCATAATACAACGTTTTAAACCAGCATTGACATGCATAGAATTATGAGTAATATTATTTTGCAGTTCAAGACGATATAAATTATCAGACAAAATACCATAGCCAATAATTTCAGAATTTCTGAGAATACTGAATCCAGAGTCTGAAAAATTAAAGGTAAAACTCAAAGGTAAAAGTCTTGATACTGAAATCAAATTTCTAGAGAAATTCGGAACATAAAATGTCTTTTCCAAATGCAAAATGAAACCATTACTTAATATTAAGTTGCATGTCCTAATGACCTCCACATGTGAACTAATATGGTTTTCTGAATAGATTGAAAGTTCACTGCCCACTGGTTTCCTTAGGTTTGTCATACCCTGCAAGGTATTCGAAACATGGATTATAGTTCCAGAATCAATCCACCATGTATTATGATTAACATTAACCATATTAGATTCATAACAAACAAACGCATGAAAATTAGCTTTCTTCTTTAGCCAAGCCTTAAACTTAATGCAGTCTATCTTCATGTGTCCCTTCTTTTTACAGAAGAAACACGTAGACTCCTTCTTAATGGCTGGCTCTGCTGAAATCTTTCCCTTTCCCATATCTTTAGTGTGATCCTTTTGCCTCTTTGATGAGGAAGCAACAGTAAGGTTCACCTTTTCACCTTCCTCCATCAACAATCTGCCCTTCTCTTGAACACACATGGCCATAAGTTCATTAATTGACCATTTATCCTTATGTGTGTTGTAAGAGATCTTAAAAGGAACATATTTTGGAGGAAGAGCGCATAAAATGAAGTGCACAAGGAAAGTGTCAGACATGGTAACTTCCAAAGTCTTAAGTTGAGCTGCAATATCCCTCATGCGCATGATATAATCACGCACACCCTTAGTCTTGGTGAGCCTCAAAGATGAAAACTTCATTATTAAGGTACTAGCAAGAGCTTTATCAGAAGTTGCAAACTGCTCATCGATGGCCTTAATTAGATCTTTAACTTTAGTATCTTTGATCGATGTAACCACGAATACTAGCACACATTCTGGTCTTTATGAACATAATGGAGAGACGATTAGATTTCTCCCACTTTTCATAAAGATCAATTGCTTCTTTAGTGCTTTCTTTAGTTACTTTAGGTGGTTCGTCTTTCTGAATAGCATAATCAATATCTAACCATCCCAACTGCAGTAGCATTCTCTCTTTCCAGACCTTATAGTTATCACCATTTAATTCAGGAATGTCAAATTTAACATCAGTAAAACTCCTAGGTAAAATTACTGCAAATATAATGAATAACATGCTTATTACCAAAGTTGAGACTTTAAACTTAATCATGCTTTACCAATGTAAAACATGCTCAAATATGTATCTAGAGACATAAACCTTGCCTGTGGGCTAAAGTTCTACTCAATTAGATAGATAAAAAATTTAACTTTATGACAATACTATCAAACCATATACATCTCTTAACTCCTGTGGGTAGATTAAGAAACAAGATTCAATATATCATCCTAATTAGTCATACAAATACATACAATAAGATTCCTGTGGGTAAGTCTCATTATATTACATACGACTAATCACAAATAATGTCTAGTTTTCCACATGTGATTCCAAAATAAAATTTCAATTAATTAGAGGTGTTGTGGCTACTCTCTAACTAATAAAATTTTGAATCACTCGACATTAAACATTAAACTTTAATCTATATCTATATACTAAACTCTATGTATATAAAAAAAAAATCTCAATGACCACAATTGTTCTTAATTCAATACGACAATACGGATACGCATAGAAAATAACTCCATATATGACAAATACTCCACAATCTATATATATATAAAAGAGAGTTTTTTCGAGCGATCTGAGAGCGTCCACATCATCAAAAATCAATTTAGGAAAGAATAATTTTTTATGTAAAAAATAAAGTGGAAAATCTTTTAATTATTATAATATGTATATTTCCTAAATTATATTCAAGTGATATTTCCAATTTTTATATCAAACTTTTACATTTCATTTGGCAAAAAAATATCGCTAAAAAAATTATGAAAATAATATAATTAGCTTTGTGGTAAAAAATGCTACTATTAGAGTATAAATTTCATATTATTTGCACATATTAAAGATGGTGTACTTCTTAATATGTAAAATTGTGTAATTTTTAGTATGTTTTGTCTCACATTGGAAAATAACGTAAGTGTGGTGAATATACTACATATAAATAGTAGAATTGTCCCACATCGAAAGATTAGTATAAGGTGATGTGATCCTATGATTATAAATAGGATGCATATTTGGAACTTATGTATCCACCCAAAATTTGTTGAGTCTCATAAATATTGTTTTAAAGAGCTCTTAAGATTTTCTATCATTATTATCTACGATATGATATAAAAAATAAAGTGGAAATCGTTGGAAAATACCCGGGAAAGAGTTAAGAACATGAACATGAAAATAAAAAAATACAAAACTAAAGGTTTTACTAATGGTAGTCTCGACAAGACAAAACTAAAGATTTTACTAATGGTTGTCTTCTGAATGCAGTAATAAAGCGTTAATGAGTCGTTATATGTACGATGTAGAGATCCCTATCTAATTAATGATCGAGACTAAGTGGTTTTACCTTTAAAGAAAAATAATATGTATACAGTAGTGGTTTTTTTTAAGAAGAGACATGTAATTCTTGGTATGTTATATCTTTCACATTGAAAAATAATGTAGGCATGATGAACATACTACGTCTAAATAATTAATTTATGTATCTCACATCGAAAGAATAGTATACGGTAGAGTGATTCTATAAATATAAATATGAGGAATCCTTGAAACTTAGGTATTAACCCAAATTTTTTTGATATAAAAAATATGTACTTTTTAGTATGTTATATGTCCCACATTGAAAAAAAATGTAGGTGTGGTGAATATATTATGTATTAAAGTGATGTTTATAATTTTGATATAAAAACTTTATATTTTATTTGACAAAAAAGTATCGTATGAAAATTATATAATTAGATTGTGACAAAAAAATGTTATCATTATTCATTAGATTGTAGATTTTATTGTAATTTCTCATTATTAAATCGGGTTGATGTCAAAGTAGGTGCAAAAAAAATGGTGTATTTAGTATGTTATTTGTCCCACATTGAAAAACAATGCATGCTTGATGAATATATACTATGTATAAATAGTAGAATTGTCCCACATCAGAAAAATAATCCAAGTTTGGTGAATATATTACTTATAAATAATAGAATTGTACCACACCAAAAGATTAGTATAAGGTGGAGTGATTATATGGTTATAAATAAGTTAACCCACGTATATATTAATCCTTTATTTTTTTTTGAAAGAAATATTTTAATAATATGTAAACAAATCATTAGACATAGTCTCACATAGAATATAAATATTAAACCCTTATAACGTTTTTTTTTTTTTTTGCATTATAAATAAGTTAATTACCCTGTTGCAACGCACGAGCATTCAAACTAAGTTAATGTCGAACATTATTAATGGAGAGTACTTGATCATATTATTATATTTAAATATAAATATTAGATATAATGAGTAGCAATTGTCCGTATTCGGTATTCGGGATCTGGTTGGATGTCGAACTAAGTGCAAAAAAAATGGTGTAATTCTGAGTATGATATTTGTCCCACTCTGAAAAACAATGCAGGTTTGATGAATATATACTACGTATAAATAGTAAAATTGTCCCACATCAAAAAAATAATCCAAGTTTGGTGAATATATTACTTATAAATAGTAGAATTGTACCACACCAAAAGATTAGTATAAGGCGGAGTGATTATATGATTATAAATAAGTTAACCCACGTATATATTAATCCTTTATTTCTTTGAAAGAGATATTTTAATAATATGTAAACAAATCATTAGACATAGAATCTAAATAATATACCCTTATAACGTTTTTTTTGCATTATAAATAAGTTAATTACTACGTTGCAACTCACGGGCATTCAAACTAAGTTAATGTCGGAACATTATTAATGAAGAGTACTTGATCATATTATTAAATTTAAATATAATTATTAGATATAATGAGTAGCAATTGTCCGTATTCGGTATTCGGGATCTGGTTGGATGTCGAACTAAATGCAAAAAAGATGGTGTAATTATGAGTATGTTATTTGTCCCACATTGAAAAACAATGCAGGTTTGATAAATATATACTACGTATAAATAGTAGAATTGTCCCACATCAGAAAAATAAGTTAAGTTTGGTGAATATTACTTATAAATAGTATAACTGTCCCACATCGAAAGATTAATATAAGGTTAGGTGATTATAAATAGGAGTTAACCCATGTATATATTAATCTTTTATTTTTTTTGAAAGAATATTTTAATAATATGTAAGAAAATCATTAGACATGGAATGTAAACATTAAACCCTTATAACGTTTTTTTGGCATTATAAATAAGTTAATTATCCCATTGCAACGCACGGGCATTCAAACTAGTATATAGAGTAAAAGGTAAACAAAAACGTCGAAATCACCCAAAACGGATGAACAAAGGCGAGAGTAACAATACGCCTTAAATCAATTTTTTAATTAGGCCATTAGCCATACGCCTATACACTTTGTACTCATCTAAACAAATCATAAGTCAAGTAACAAAGTAGGACAATAAGCAGAAAAGTCCAAAGTGATAAGAGGATATGATCAATATATTGCATAGTACATCACGACAAATTTGCACATTATTTAATAAAGCAATTCAGGGCATACCGAAATCAAAATGCAGATGGATTAACAACAGACGATTGTCAAGCAAATTAGCATTAGCAATACCCAATAATCCGAAAATCCCCTTTAACATAACCAGCCCATAAAAGCTCCAATTTGTAGCAAACAAGGTCGGGACGGAAATTTAATTGTTTCAAATTCAAGCAAGACAGAGGCGATTACTTGCTCTGATACCAACTGTAAGTTTTATAGTCTAAATTAACATGTTCTAGTCTTATAATGAACATGTATAAACTGAATGCGGAAGCGATAAAAGAGATCGATTACTAACCTCCAGCCATTGCTTGAAATAATTGATCCGTCTAAATGAATAACCCAATTCCTTATGCCTCAAATCTGACTTGGTTTCCAATCGCTCAGCCTCACAATTTAGATGATGTATTTTTTAATGAGTTAGGCTTGGTGAACCTTAATCAGAATAAATATGTTCCCCTTATATAGACTCTTGCCATAAAAGAGTCAATTGAACAAATGGTAAGTTATGGGAGATAATAGTGGAAACAGAATCCTAGGTAAATTCCACCATACAATGGACCAACTTAATTTCCATAAAATAACTTAATTAAATATTAATATAATACTTATTTGATTTATGGAAATATCTTACAACTCATACATCAAAACCTATTAATATAAGCAGTTGTCTCGAATTTATATCAAGTCATTTTCTGAGATTTCCACTTTATGAATTTTCTCAATGATTCCTTATTTAGTAGCGATAATTTGAGTTATAATACTCGTAATAATTAATATAATAACGAACGTTAAATCAATACATTGGCACCAATGCAATAAGATTTTTTTACCTGAAATTAGAGCTGATCATGGGCCGGGCCTATGCGGGTTTGGGCCGAGCCGGGATGAAAAAAATGGCCCACATGTGCGGGTTGGGCCGGACCGGGCCAAATGAGAGGGCCTATTTAGCGAGCCCAAGCCCAGCCCTTATGGGTTAAATCGGGCTTTTGGGTCTAAATGGGCTTTTCAGACCCTAAAATATACGACTTACCGAACGAGATAAGTAGTATAATACCTTCAACTAGTACTTTAAAAGTGCACTTAGTATAAAAAATCGTACAAAGTATGATGAAGTACATATGAATTAATCTTCAAAAATGGAATAAAAGACAATCATCGACACATTATAATGCTTAATCATATCTAGTAAATATGATTTATGATACGTAAACATCGCTTTTAAATCTCAATAAATATATACATGAGTTTATAAGGAATTATATATAAAATTTACGCTACTTACACAGATTTTATAACAAAAATATTCCTTAATAATAAATATGGGCCGGGCCGGGCCAAAATTTGGGCCAAACGCTTAGCCCAAACCCGGCCCAAAAGTACATTGGGCTTTTTGGGCCGGCCCATGGGCTTTTTTGGGCCAAAATAAAAGGCCCAAGCCCTTCAAAAAAGCGGGCTGGGCCGGGTCGGGCCAATGGGCTTGGTCCCAATGTATTGATTAAGAGAATAGTCAGTCATGCGAGATCTTGTTTGATTCATCGTCATAAATGGTATAAGAATATCAAATTTTTATAATTTTTAATAATGTGTAACTAAAGATATTCACGTTACAAAACGCGACTCGACAAGCGTAATAAAGTCAAATGTAACCTTTGGTTTGGATGGGAGGGAGTATAAGTTACACTAGATATTCGCTGTCACATGAAAATTTGTGATTAATCAAATAAAGTGAACGACCTATCACTTAACACAAATTCGACACGAAACTATGGCCCCGAAGGAAATGGTAGGACATTGCGCAAAAAGCTGACTTGGGAATACGGATTTGATTGTTGCCTATGGGCTATATGACCTACGAGTTTAGCTCTTCACGAGCCACGGACTTGCACTTTCATAGCCAGTGACAATGTACCAAAAAAAGAGTGAGTGAGGGAAAACGAGATATAATGAAACAAGTAAAATATACTTCAATCACGACTGTCGTATCATATAACAAACGAAAAGTGACCATTTCATAAAAGATAGTGACTATTTTTTTATATATAAAAGAAAGTAGTCGTCTTTTAATATAGCGTGGTCCATTATTCATCTTAAAATGATCACTTTTTATCTGTCCTATCATATAACGTTGCACACAAGACCTAGGGATGAAACATTTTCTACGTCTACCGGTTATAATAACCATGTCATAATTAATTAAGGTCAAAATAAAGTGGAGAAGAAGACATTCCTTGTTAACGATCTCCAAATAATTAATTGGAGATTTCTTACAAAAATTATATCACAAAAATTTTAGAGAGATGGTCTCTTAATAGCGTTATTGAGATACTCTCACATGATAACTTTAGAGAGATAGTCTCTTAATAGCGTTATTGAGATACCTCTCACATGATAAGGAAAGGAAGTTACTGACTCTCTATTTCCATGTTATGTCTCCCACTAATTTAGTGGAAGACGGTCTCTCATGAGACTTGTAAATCCTACACATATATCCTAAGAATTTAAAATAGGAATGATAATTTTCTACGTTGTTGTATCATTTTGTGTTAGGAATTCAATCAAAATGTCATAAAAAAAATCTAATATTATATATTAAAATCGAAAATCAAAAATTTCAATGAATAACATAAATTTATATAGTATTAATTAAATGTATAAGAATTCAGAATTTGGTATTAGAAAAGTAGTCAATATATATATAAAACTGGGTTGAAACGTTGTATATATATATATATATATAGATATATATATATATATATATATATATATATATATATATATATATATATATATATATATATATATATAAAATGAGTTGAAAGTCGTGGATGCGACACGTGTCAACCAAAGATTAAATACGAGTATTAATTACAGCTGAACATTAAATATAAACATAATAAATGTGATGTATCACTTTCATATATACTTTTATAGCTCCCTTTATACCGTTTTACATACCGTTTCGTGCCTATTATATCATTTATATGCTTTATTTCAATGAATTGTCGATACTGTCGCTATTTTGTGTTTTGATGCGAAATGACTCGTTATGAGTATGATCAAGCTAAGATTAGCATGGCGGAGACGGCATAGAAGAATACACGAAGCATGGCACGGAAAACGAGGAATCATGAAGACTAGAAGTCAAAGAAGAGAAGAAGGAACCTGTGAGCTAGTTCCTCGATCGAGTCATCGCCGACTCGATCGAGTAGTGGTCCTCGATCGAGTCACCCTCGACTCGATCGAGGATCCTTTCTCAGCGGGTTTATTTCCGAATTTCCTAAAACGTTAATCTTTTGTTATAAATTAAAGACTCGGGTTTTATTGAAAACTTACGTTATATTTTGCTTAGTATTGCTGGAAAACTCTCTTAAGAACCCTAACCTTCCTTTTGTATGGTACTAATCTTTCCTCACTAATTTAATCATTGTTTTATGTTCTTCAATTATTGTTTTATACTTGCAATCATGCTTTCATCTTTAATCATATTCATTGTTGTTATCGTAGTTATGAGTAGCTAATCCCCTCATCTAGGATGAAGGGGATCTAGGTTAATTAAAAGGAAAAATCAATTAATTGCTATTGATATCATTAAAGTTGTTGTTTGATTGTTGTAATTCTTCTAGTTAATCACTTGAGGCCTGAGTTATTAATTAGTGTAGCGAATCGATCCTATCGCCGATAGGGTTAGAATTGATATAGGTGCGATAATCAAATAGAGAGTATCTAATCATAGCGACCGCATGTTAGAATCGATCTAAAGGGCATAATGGAGTCGACCGATCTTATGACCTTAAACAACTTGATAGATTTAGTAATTGATTGTTAATCCCCGACTGATTGACCTAGTGAACCTAATTCCTAGACTTTTAATAATATTGTTATTCGTCCTTTATTTATTGCAATTAGTTTGTTAGAATCAACTCAAAACAAAACCCCCGAAATTGGTTACTTCTAGACAGTTTAAATACTCTTAGACTTAGCTTTTACCGCCTCCCTGTGGATTCGATACCTGTCTTATCACTAGCTATTCTTGTTAGTCCTGAGATAGTTTTACTTTGATTTGGTAATACGACTTTAGCCACATCAAATTTGGCGCCGTTGCCGGGGAGGCAACAATTGTTTAGTCTTTTTGTGTTTATTTTGTCTTTTGTCTCAGGGAACCCAGTTCCTTGAGATCGTTCTCACACTTTCTTGTTAGTTCTGTTTATGCCCAGGTCTAATAGGTCCGAGATTATTCCTTTTGATCCTGAACCTGAGAAGAATTTTCGCTACAGACGGAAATTTAATCAAGAAGTGAGTCAAGTAGAAGACTTGAGTATACTTGACGTCGAAACGGCGAGCCCTACAGAGACAAAGTGATCGGTCCTACGAAGAGGAAGAGGAAGAAGTTCATATTCCTGATATTCCTATTCCCGAAACTCCCGTCCCCGAAACTATCATCATGTCTACCCTAGCCGGTCACTCGAGCCAACCTTAGATTCTATTCCACAAGGTTTCAAGCTGCCCACTTCTACCAATGGAACATTCGAGATTCGGCCATCTTACATTAATTTGGTGGAACGAAACATGTTTGGAGGGACAAATGCCGAGGACCCCGCAACGCATATGGAAAAGTTTGTCACTTACTCGCATTGTTCAATCCCATTAACACCTGGAGTGACACAAGATCAAGTTAAGCGGTGCTCTTTCCTTTCTCTCCGAAAGATGGAGCCGAGTGGTTAAGAGATATGGATATGGATACGAAGGAGTTCAGATGGAATTCCTTGGCTCTTGCTTTCTACAAGAGGTACTTCCCACCTCGGAAGACTAATGCTTTGAGGAATCAAATTACTAGTTTCAAGCAAGCGGCCACTGAAGATTTGAACGAAGCTTGGACTCGCTTCAAGCGTTTAGTTCGATCGTTCCCATCATGGTTTCCCAAAGTGGTTCCTTTGCAACCAGTTTTATAACGGGTTGTTTGACGATCACCGTGCCCTTTTGGATTCATCTGCTAATGGGAGGTTTCAAGATAACACACTAGATGGTGACGCGTGGAAGTTGATTGATCAGATTGCTACCCATACCGCGAGGTATGGAAATCTAGGGGAGCACGCGAGGTACTCGGAGTTGATAGTGCTTTAGCGGCACACGGTGGAGGCTATTTCGCCCAGATTGCTTGAGATGAAGACTACCCAATCATTGGGTAGTAAAGAGAGAGTTCATGCTATGAGTCCGCAAGTAGAGGAGACTTGTGCTAGATGCGGTTTAGATGGTCATGGTGCAGGTGATTGTATGAGCACATTTGAGCGGGTTAACGCCTTTCAAAGCTTACAGACAAGGTGCACAAGGTACACCTTTCTCTAATTTCTACAATGAAAGAACGAAGGAGCATCCGTTCCTTCAATGGTCAAGCCAGAATGTGCAAAACCCGCAGCAGTCACAACCGCAAAAGAATCCTTATATCCCTCCTAACAATCGCGGTAATCAACAACAAGGGGGATATCAAAGGCAGAATCAAGGAGGCCAGCAGTTCAACAATCAATACCAGCAGCCTCCTCAGCAAACTCCTCAACAAATTCCTCAACAAGCTCCGAATAATGATATGGCAGAGTTGCGCAATCTTTTGCAACAAACTTTGTCAATGCAATGAAAGGCACGACTCAGATTTCTGAGTTGATTGCCCATAACAAGATGCTAGATAATCAAGTGGCTCAGATGGCACTTCAAAACCCATCAAAACAGGCCGTAGGTCTTCCTCCTCAAGGTAAGCAAGCTCATGAGCAAGCTAATGTCATTCAGTTGAGGAGCGGTACTTCTTATGTGAATCCCGACCTACAAAGCCTTGAGAGAGATGTGCCCATTATTGCTGATGAAGTCCCTTACATGCATCCCAAAGGATTGGGTAATTTGGAGCTTAGTGATGATGAGAAAGAGCCTGACGAAGTTGAAACACGAGCTGACGATAAAAGTAAGAAAGACGAAAAAGCTGAACCTGCAAAGGTTCCTCGACCGAGTCACAGGCGACTCGATCGAGGATCCACCCAGCTCGATCGAGTCACCCCTGACTCGATCGAGGATCCAATATTGCCAGCCAACGGTGTTTCAAAAGTTGTTTCTAAGGATAAGCAAGCCGAGCCCATAACTATTTCTCTACCTTTTCCTTACCGACAACAAAAATCCAAGCTGGATAAGCAGTTCGGTAAGTTTATGGAGGTCGTGAAGAATCTACAGGTAAGTGTCCCTTTTACTGAATTGATCACCCAAGTGCCGGCTTATGCAAAGTTCATGAAGGAGATTTTGACAAGGAAGAGATCCTTTGACGCGGTGGAAACTATTGCTTACACTCAGAAGTGCAGTGCCATGTTGCCAATTAATACACCACCCAAATTAAAGGATCCAGGAAGTTTTTCTATCCCTTGTCATATTGGTCATCTCTTTATTAGTAAAGCTCTTTGTGATTTAGGATCTAATGTCAGCGTTATGCCGTATTCTGTCTGTAAGAAATTAAATATGGGTCCGTTGACAGTTACTAATATGACACTGCAGATGGCCGATAGATCAGTTAAGCACCCACTGGGGGTGTTAAAGGATGTTCCCGTTCGTATTGGTAAATTTTACATCCCCGTTGATTTTGTTGTCATGGACATGGCTGAGGACAACCAAATCCCTATCATCTTGGGCAGACCGTTCTTACATACTGCGGGGGCGGCTATAGATGTTAGGCAGGGGAGACTGACCTTAGCTGTGGGGGATGATACGATTATTTTCACTTTGGAAAAAGCATTGAAAAACCCCATGATAGAAGAGACTTGTCATAGTATAGATGTTGTTGATTTTACTATTGATGAGTGTCTTCCTATGTGTTTTGACAGGATCCTCGGAGATTGCCCTGGTTTCGATCCGGTGATCAGACGGGTTCATGGAGTCCAAGTTCATCGAATTGAGAAGCTTCTAACCGGAGAGGAATGCCCACATCGAAGGTATACGATTTGGGTGTCACACCTAAGGTAACTGAGGTAAAGAAACCTGAATTGAAACCCCTTCCCTCTCATCTCAAATACGAATTTCTTGATGACTGTGAGATGAACCCAGTGATCGTCAATGCTAACCTAACTGAAGGTCAACTATCTGCTTTGTTGACTGTTTTGAGAACTCATAAAAAGGCCATTGGGTATAGCATTGACGATCTTAAAGGTATTAGTCCTGATTTTTGTATGCATAGAATTCACTTGGAAGAAGGCCACAAGCCTAGTGCACAAGGTCAGAGACGACTAAATCCTCCAATGCAGGAGGTGGTAAGAAAAGAGGTACGTAAATTACTTGATCTTTGGTATTATTTTCTCTATTTCGATTCTAAATGGGTCGATCTGTCCAAGTTGTACCTAAGAAGGGAGGTACTACAAAGAGTAAAGAATGATAAAAATGAATTGATTGCTACTAGACTTGTTACAGGATGGAGGATGTGCATTGACTATAGGAAGTTGAAGACGGCCACTAAAAAGGACCATTTCCCACTTCCTTACATTGACCAAATGTTAGAGAGATTAGCATGTCATAGTTATTTCTGTTACCTAGATGGCTACTCTGGTTTCTTTCAGATACCCATTCATCCTGAGGATCAGGAAAAGACCACTTTCACTTGTCCATATGGTGTATTTGCTTATAGGAGGATGCCCTTTGGTTTATGTAATGCTCCTGCTACCTTTCAGCGTTGTATGATGGCCATATTTTCTGATTACATAGAGTCTATCATGGAAGTCTTTATGGATGATTTCAAAGTGTATATGGTATCGATTTTGATGTTTGCTTGAGAAACTTGACTAAGGTTTTGCAGTTGTGTGAGGAGAGCAACCTTGTTCTCAATCGGGAGAAGTGCCACTTCATGGTTACTGAAGGGGTGGTACTCGGTCATTTGGTGTCAGGTAAGGGCATTCAAGTGGATAGAGCTAAGGTTGAGGTAATTGAGCAACTCCCGTACCCGGTTAATGTTAAAAGTGTGCGTAGTTTTCTTGGTCATGCAGGGTTCTATTGCCGCTTTATAAAGGATTTTTCTAAAATTGCTCAACCTCTAACTCAGCTTCTTCATAAAGATGCTCCTTTTGTGTTTACTGACAAGTGTGTTCAAGCCTTTGACAGGATCAAACAAGCACTTATCTCAGCTCCTATTATCCGATCTCCGGATTGGAGCCTTCCTTTTGAGATTATGTGCGATGCCAGTGACTATGTAGTTGGAGCTGTTTTGGGGCAGCGAAAGGACAAGGTGTTACATGCCATTTACTATGCAAGCAAGACTCTCGACGATGCACAAATCAACTATGCTACTACAGAGAAGGAGCTTCTTGCAGTTGTCTATTCTTTAGACAAATTTAGAGCTTATCTTGTTGGTTCTAAAGTTATTGTACACACCGACCATGCGACTTTAAAATATCTTTTAACCAAACAAGAGGCTAAACCTAGACTTATTAGATGGATTTTATTATTGCAAGAATTTGATTTGGAAATCCGTGATAAGTCCGAAGTCTTTGAAAAATGTTGTTGCAGATCATTTGTCCAGATTGAGATTCTCGGGAAGAGAGATTTTGCCCATCGATGATTCTTTTCCAGACGACCATCTTCTAAATTTGTAGTCTGCAAATACCCCATGGTTTGCAGATTATGCCAATTATTTGGTAGGAGGTACACTTCCTCTTGATTTATCTTATCGCCAGAAGAAGAGGTTCATGCATGATGTGAAGAGGTACTTACGGGACGATCCCTATCCTGTTCCGAGAGTGTCTTTGATGGTATATACAGACGATGTATCCCAGAGGGTGAGGTACGTGCCATCCTTTCTCATTGTCACTCTTCTTCATATGGTGGTCATCATGGTCCTTCTAGGACATTTGCTAAGGTAATGCAATCGGGTTTTTATTGGCCTACTATCCTTAAGGATGCTACTAACTTTGTCCGTTCTTGTGATGCTTGTCAAAGAACTGGCAATATCTCGCAAAGGCATGAGATGCCTCAAACTGGAATCTCCGAAGTAGAGATTTTTGATGTTTGGGGCATTGATTACCAAGGGCCGTTCCTTACATCTTTTGGGAACCAATACATATTAGTAGTGATAGATTATGTTTCTAAATGGGTGGAGGCAATTGCCACCCCACTTGTGATGCTAAATCTGTTGTTAAGTCTGTTTGAAGATTATCTTTCCACGGTTTGGAGTGCCTCGCGCAGTGATGATCGTGATGGAGGCAAGCATTTCAATGAGCGTCATCTCAATTCTCTCATGAAGAAGTATGGCGTTACACACCGAAGAGGACTGGCTTATCATCCTCAAACCAGTGGACAAGTAGAAGTTTCCAACAGAGAGCTGAAACAGATCTTGGAAAAGGTGGTAAGCAAGAATAGAAAGGATTGGAGTCGGAAGCTCGATGATACTTTGTGGGCTTACCGTACTGCTTTCAAAACGCCGATTGGCACCTCACCTTACCGACTTGTCTATAGCAAGTCCTGTCATTTACATGTGGAGCTTGAGTATAGGGCTATGTGGGCCATTAAGGAGCTGAATATGGATCCCTCACTGGCGGGTGAGAAACGACTGATGCAGTTGAATGAGCTAGATGAATTTCGACTGCATGCCTATGATAGTGCTCAAGTATACAAGGAGCGAACGAAGAAGTGGCATGACAAGCATATCTTGCAAAGAGAATTTCATGTTGGTGAGAAAGTTCTCTTGTTTAACTCTCGTTTGCGCTTGTTTCCAGGTAAATTGAAGAGTAGATGGTCCGGACCGTTCATCATTCATCGATGTGAACAAATTTGGGTCGATTTACACCGCATTTCGACACGGAAAGACCTTCAAAGTGAATGGGCAACGCTTGAAGACTTATTATGAAGGTGCTTTCGTGGGGGTCATAGAGGCTCTTGACCTCTTCCCCATTGATTCTTCTTTTCGATGAAGAATTACGGTCGTGCGGGACCGCAAAAAACCAGCTACCGAGAGGCGCTCGGATTTGTAAATTATTAGTTTGTAATTAGGATTTAAATTCACGTATTGCTTTTGTTTTTATGTTTCTTTGAACTTGGAGAGACGAGGAGAGGGTACTTGATATGCTTTCAAGTGTCTCTTTGCAGAAATTTGGCGGGATTTGAAGTTATAAGTAACAAATGACGAAGAAAGGAGCTCGTGCCTACTTCCTCGATCGAGTCAATGGCGACTCGATCGAGGAACCTATTAGCTCGATCGAGTCACTTGCGACTCGATCGAGGAACCTGTGATGAATTAAGAAAAGTTTAAAACGAAAGTTGGGTATTCCTGAAATTGGTTCCTCGACCGAGTCACCTGCGACTCGATCGAGGATCCAATTTAGACCGGGTTCCGCGTTTTGTTTTCACCGGTTTTATGCATTTGTTACTCTAATTCCTTTTCACTTCCTTCTTCTTTTCATGCTATTTTCCTGCATACTTCCTCCTCTATCACTCTTTCTCTCTTGATTCTTCATCAATCATCATCAAAACTCACTTAAACTTTGTGCTTTCTTGCTTATTACTTGGTTGAATCATTCTCTTGTGCTTATTTTCTCCATTCTATTGCTTAAACTACCAAGGTAAGTCGCGATTTGGTCTTTGTATGTCTCGAAAATTCTGATTTTTCTTGCTTAAATCTTGAGTTTATTGTATTCAATCTTCCATTGCTAGTATACAATTGCTATTTCCTTGCTTTCTAGCCCCTTACTTGTTGAACTTCATGCCTAATTTGCTAATTTGGGAATTAGGGTTCTTCAAAATCCGGGTAGAAATTTTGCATTAAATTGGTTAGAATTGTATTCTATTGCTTGGAATCTTCAATATTTGATACATACTCATGTTCCCCTAAGTTTTTGGATGCTTTCATTGTCATTTGGAGTCTTAAAAATTGATTTTTCGGACCCATGAGTGCCAAAACCGGGACTGTTTTCTGACATTGTTGGAGTTTAATTTTCTACTTGCTCTTATGTAGATAATGTCGACTTCCAGGCAAGGAAATAAGCGGACTAGAGAAAGGAAAGCACCGGTTCAACAACCCGAAGTAATTCCTGAGGAGGTTGTGTCTTCAGAGGATGATTTGTCTCCCTTAGACGATTATCCGTTTATCGAATTTCGTGACAAAGTGCAGAAGGACAGGTTTGTGTATCTGTTATCCAAGTCTATGAATGCCACTCGCTGTGTTGATAGGAAAATTTTGCGCACTTTGAAGATAGACGACATTATGTTTGGCATGTATAATGAAATCGGGTTGCAGGGTCTTTTCACGCTCCACGAGTTATCTTACCCTGCCCTAACTCTTGAATTTATGAGCTCTTATACTTATTTCCCCAGTGATCACCTAATCAGATTTCGTTTGCTTAATGTTGAACGGTCTTTAACCTTTGGCCGTATTTCTGAAATCTTGGAGTTGGATAAGCATACTGAAGGGGACTTGTATGGTGTTGGTGGGTTGTCTGCCGTTCATTATTTTCCATTGTTTACTGGTTATATGGATGCGGACGTCAGTGCTATGGCTTTGTTAGATGTCCAACACGTTTGCCTTCGTATGTTTTTGAGATATTTGAGCTATTTGTTGTATGGTCGGAGCGATAAGAGCAAGACCTCCACTATTGAGGTCTTAATACTTGCTAGTTACTTGAATCCTTATAGGGAGGAGACATTCCAATTCTCTCCCCCTGCTCTTGTGTGTTCAGCATTTGATAGGGCGATTGGGAGGTACGGGAACCTTGACTGTGGTGCTCTTGTCACCAAAATTGCTAGGGCTGTTTGTGACTTTGAGGGTGATGACCCATATGAGCCCATGGCTGACTATGAGCCACTTGTTGATGATGACCACCTTCGCTATGACATTTCTTATATTGATATTAAGAATGGGAAGGACCATTACTGGAGGGTCCGAGGTGAGTCGTACATGCTTCTTCCTTGCGCCCGTTTGCCTACTGTTGACCCCCTCGAGGAGAGTACGGCTGTGGTGCGACCCCCACCCGTTACTTATCTGATTCCCGAGGATCTTTTGGTTACTTTTCCTGGGTCTAGTACTACTACCACCACCGGCGGGCGCCGGAGACGTCGTGCACCCACTACCCATCGCCAGTTCCTACCGGCCCGCTCCTCCTCCACCTCCTTCACCTATCCCACTTCGGGCTATGCTCCAGGTTACCATTTTGATCCCGTCGTTGAACGGGAAGTGAGGATGCATACGGGCATCAACACTACTTTGACAGAGAGGAGGATGTGGGAACAGATGGAGGCTATGACTTTAGCTTCGGGGGACGGTATGGCGGTGTGTCACCTTCTTACTACACTACTCCCGGTGACGACAGTAGTGTGTTTCATCTTTATGGAGTGACTCCTACGAGTTTGGACAGTTTAGCACCGAGTTTGGTGCATTAGGCCGTCCCTTCTACACTCCGTCCCACCCTCTCACCTACTACTTTTTCGCGGAGGACACCGGCATCCCTTGTTCCCAGAGAGGCCCATTCGGCCAGTTTTCTGCTTCTACTTCCACTGCTGCTGCTCCTGGAGGCACTCGCGGTCGCAGCCGTGTTCGGAGACCCACTCGTGGTAGAGGCCGTGGCCGCAGCGCCGTTCCTGATCCTGAGCTTATGTCCTTATATGCTGATATTGATGATTTTGATGATGCTTCGGAGCCAGTGAGTGACAATGGTGGTCACTACATCCCTCTTTTTCCAGCTGGTTTGGGGGAGGCTACTGCATTACAGCTGGTATTATCTTTCTTGTTTTGTTTTATTGCATTTCTTTTTACCCTCTTTCCTTTATTAGTAGTGTCCTATAGGTTCTTTGGTTTTTCGTGTGATTGCTATCTTTGTAGGCGTCACAATGAGGTTTCTTTGTGACATTTAGGTTTGGGGGAGTGTGTTTATTTCTGTAGTGTGCTTTTATTTATTGTTGTGTGAAAAAATCAAAAATTCAAAAAAAATATTGAAAAATTAAAAAAATCCAAAAACATGTCTTCTATTTATTCTTGTTTATTTTGAGTCGAGTCATGGTGAATTGTATAGCAATGATGATAACTTGCTTTGTCTTTGCATTTGAGTCTCATTTAGTTGTCCATGTACGTTGTTTTGACCTGTTAGCTATGATAAACAAAGCTCTTTACTCAAGTCTTGACCGTCACAATATGCCTTATGCCGAGTAGACTTGACTTTATTTTGTTGGTAAACCACTTAAATTTCTGAGGTCTTTAGAGCTTCCTAGGCCGGGAACATTAATAAACCGGTCTCATTGTTATTTAGGCTAATGAGTGTGGTCTCCTTGTGGTATATGTAATATCAAACTGCATAAGTGTGACATTAGTTTCTTAGCTTTTGCGCGTTCATTTGATTAAGTACATGTGGATAGGCGATTCTCATTGTTCAAATAAGCCTTACATTACCCAGTTTTGTTAGCCCGTTTGAACCATGTAGCCATTTTATATCCTATTTCTTAGCTACATTCCAGAATTTGCCTACCTTTTTCGGGACAGTCGCAGTTGTTTGAGCCTTATTGTTATAGCTACTTTGGTTGGGCTGGGACTTTATTTGTCATGTGGGTAGTAGCTATCTTTTTGTAACAATTGTGTGACCTCTTATGTTGAAAAAGAGAAGTATTATGAAGCAGCTAGAAAAAAAAAAAGAAAAAAAAAAAGAAAGAAAGTCTCGAAAAAGAAAAAAAAGAAGAAAAGAAAAAAAAAAGAAAAAAAGTTTCGAAAAAATGAAAAGATTCAAAAGAGAAAAGAAGAGAAAAAATGTATGCTTCATTCAGTTTTGTTAGGAGGTCGTATGTGGTAATTACTGGAGTCTAATGCACATTTGGAGAGCCTTTACATTTCTCTCATATGTTGTCAAAGTTGAGATTATTTCTCCAGTTGGATGTTTGATTTATTACTTATTAGTTTTGGCTATTGGTCTAGAGCTGCGACTACCGTCTGAGCCTCACATACCCATACGTGCTTTTGCACAAGCCACTTCTATACCCATGCCACTTTACCACCATTCTGTCCTTGATACATGTACTTGGTCTGTTTCGTGAATGCGTATTAGTTGGAGAATCTCTTATCACATTAGATTGCATGCATATCTCATAAGTTGAGTGAGAGTCTACTTCTTTCTATCTTACATAAATCACCTATTATGAGTGCATGAGTGAAGCCGCGAGAATCCGACAAAATGGTCTTGCAAGGTTGAAAAGTGTTTGGTTGAGTCTCGGTATCATGTCACATCTTGAGTAAGAGCTGCGTGAGTCTATTACCCGTGCTTTTGAATTTGTTTTATTAGCACAACTTCGGTCATTACTTTGTTATAGATATGGACAATTTGAGTCTTGTATGTGCCTAGACATTTGCTCTGAGTTATTCATTCACCATATGTTTGTTGTTCTTTGTTTGGTCTGACTGCTTTGCTTGAGGACAAGTAAAGGTTTGGTTTGGGGGAGTTTGATGTATCACTTTCATATATACTTTTATAGCTCCCTTTATACCGTTTTACATACCGTTTCGTGCCTATTATATCATTTATATGCTTTATTTCAATGAATTGTCGATACTGCCGCTATTTTGTGTTTTGATGCAGAAATGACTCGTTATGAGTATGATCAAGCTAAGATTAGCATGGCGGAGACGGCATAGAAGAATACACGAAGCATGGCACGGGAAACGAGGAATCATGAAGACTAGAAGTCAAAGAAGAGAAGAAGGAACCTGTGAGCTAGTTCCTCGATCGAGTCATCACGACTCGATCGGATCGAGAAAGCTGTCCTCGATCGAGTCACCTCGACTCGATCGAGGATCCTTTCAGCGGGTTTATTTCCGGAATTTCCTAAAACGTTAATCTTTTGTTATAAATTAAAGACTCGGGTTTTATTGAAAACTTACGTTATATTTTGCTTAGTATTGCTGGAAAACTCTCTTAAGAACCCTAACCTTCCTTTTGTATGGTACTAATCTTTCCTCACTAATTTAATCATTGTTTTATGTTCTTCAATTATTGTTTTATACTTGCAATCATGCTTTCATCTTTAATCATATTCATTGTTGTTATCGTAGTTATGAGTAGCTAATCCCCTCATCTAGGATGAAGGGGATCTAGGTTAATTAAAAGGGAAAATCAATTAATTGCTATTGATATCATTAAAGTTGTTGTTTGATTGTTGTAATTCTTCTAGTTAATCACTTGAGGCCTGAGTTATTGATTAGTGTAGCGAATCGATCCTATCGCCGATTAGGGTTAGAATTGATATAGGTGCGATAATCAAATAGAGAGTATCTAATCATAGCGACCGCATGTTAGAATCGATCTAAAGGGCGTAATGGAGTCGACCGATCTTATGACCGTAAACAACTTGATAGATTTAGTAATTGATTGATAATCCCCGACTGATTGACCTAGTGAACCTAATTCCTAGACTTTTAATAATATTGTTATTCGTCCTTTATTTATTGCAATTAGTTTGTTAGAATCAACTCAAAACAAAAACCCCCGAAATTGGTTACTTCTAGACAGTTTAAATACTCTTAGACTTAGCTTTTACCGCCTCCTGTGGATTCGAGCACTGTCTTATCACTAGCTATTCTTGTTAGTCCGAGATAGTTTTACTTTGATTTGGTAATACGACTTTAGCCACATCAAAATGCAGCATAAATCTTAGTAAATATTAATTATAATTTAATAAATTTTATTATAAAATTATATTAAATAATTATGTTGATTTGATTCTAAATTTATTAAAAAAATATTTTGATAAAAATTCTAAATTGTAAATAAAAACGTTCATTGCAAAAAATGCTTTCAATCGAGTATACTTTTCATTATATTTATTAACATAATTTGATATGTAGAGATGATTAAAGTGAGCATCTTACAATGTTTCACATTTACGTAAAAAAATATTTTGAGAAAGTTATAAAACTTAGTCATTAATTTTATTAAGAAAAATATATTTTAAAGAGTCATTGTAGTTATTAAAAACAAAACTTTTAAAAAAAACTACTAAGATATAAGTTTTTATAGTGTGGGAACGAAAAAATTATATTGCGACAAAATGAATACTGATGGGGCATATTCTGCACCCGCTGACCAAGTCAACACATTGAGCAAGGTCAAAGATATCCACAGCAAGTCAACGACTTAGACAAACGACTAAACCGGCTCGGCTGTCGGCTGTCTCTTGTGCCTCGGCTGGGACAACTAGCCAGCCGGGGCACACATCTGCGAACTCATACCCAAGACCCCTCGGCGGTGAGTCAACAGGGCCCGCCGGCCTGCCATGGGTCCCTCGGCCGAGGGTAGATCAGTCTTTCCACCTGTTGGCCACTTGTCCACTACGTGACAAAAGGTGAAAGTCTATAAATACTCCTCAACTATCATTGAGGAAAGGATCCACAATTTAACCTAAGAATCACTATTCATCTGGTAATATCTTCCTTATCTCTCTACAATATACACTTCACCAAGTAACAACAACTTATCTTTCTAAGTTTACTGACTTGAGCGTCGGAGTGAGTTCGCTCGGCCCAAAGCCGAGCCCTCAGTTTGCTCATTGTTTCAGGAAACCGCAAGGAGGAGTTAACAAAAGACGTCATTCTACAAGCACGGGTGGTGACAAATAATCGCTCGGAATTACACCGGAACAATTGGCGCCGTCTGTGGGGAAAGATACTAGAAGCTAGTCACATTCATTCCCAAACAAAAAAAAACCAAAACAAAAACCCACCCAAAAAGCTAAGAAGATGTCGAAACAACCTGAGAAGGTGTTGGTGGAAAACAAATTCTACCAAGACGACACATTCCACAACTCAGAAATCGGGCGGTCCCCACCGGCCGTATCACGATACGACGAACGGGACGCCAAAGGAACAAGATATGCCGCTGCTCGCCGACCAGGTCACCATCATGGGACATGTGGTTGATGCAAAGCAAAGCCGAAGCTACTCCTGGACATAATTGCTAGTACGCCGGCTCACCTTTGTCACACCGACAAGAGCGGCGGAACCCGTCCCAGAGACCAGGGCCGAAGGTGACTCCAAGAGACTTGAATGGAGCACTGGAAGAAGCTGGCCCTGTCAAGACGCCGGGGGAGCCCAGAGCGCTAGTGGTAGACCTTAGTCCTTCCCGCACTCGCGGGAGGATGGCGTCGCCGCAGCGCCGACGAGGCACCCCCCAGAGGAGCGAAAGGAGTCCGACTCACCAGAGTCGGAGAAGAAGCCCGACTCACCAGAGTCGGAGAAGAAGCCCTTCCCGCCACGGGGAGAGGAGCCGGACTAGGGATGCGAGGAGTCGATCGCCGCGTGTCGTTCGACACGTGGTCAGACAGCCCCTCAGCGCCTACGTCCTAGATACCTCGGTGCCGACTAAGCTGAAGTTGCCACCTATAGCATACAAAGGAGAAGGTGACCCAACCGACCACGTCGAGGCTTACGAGTCCCACATGTCAGTATGGGAGCAACCCGATGAGGTTTGGTGCCGAATCTTCCCGACGACACTGCATGGGATGGCACAAAGTTGGTACAAGGGGTTACCCGACGGGTCGGTATACTGTTACGCCGACCTAAAGGACACGTTCCTAGCCCAGTATTCCTGCAACAAGAGGAGGGCCGTGGAAACCTCGGACCTCCTGACTATCAGACAGGAAGGAGGCGAATCTCTCCGAAGTTATGTGAAGAGGTTCGACGCCAAGGTTCAGCAGATTCGTGAGTGAGCAATGAACCGGCGACCTTCGGCGATGAAAGGCCTCCCGAGAGGAGACCTAAAGAATGAGCTCATCAAGTGCGGCGGCCAGAGACTAGACTCGCCAGGAAAATGGCCGACCAAGCCATTAAGGTGGAGGACTACCACAAAACACGGGTAGGCCCAGCCGAGGCCGAGCACTCGAAAGAAAAAGCCGCCGGGAGGACAACCCGGACGAAAGACGCCGTGACGATAATAGGTCACGGTCCGACGGGTACACGGGAAATGCGAGAACTCGGCGGACGGGGAGTTCGGGAACGAACCGCCGCAGGCGATACAATGATCACACCCCCCGGCCGTGTCGCGCCGAGGTTTTCGCCCGAGCAAGAGCGAGGGTCGAAGTGGGAGAGGCCTCCCGCCGAGGAGTGACGGTGACACGAGCCGATCTTGTGAGTACCACGGCCACACCGGTCACCTTACCGACAACCGCCGCATCGAAGAATGTCATTGAAGAAGCGATCCGGAAGGGGAGCCTCGGCAAGTATGTTGCCAAAGGCCAAAACCGATGCCGACGGTTCAGATAAGAAATCCGTCTTCGAACGGATGGGAGTAATCCATGTTGTCATCGGGGGCAACGAGAACGGTGGGTCCGCTCATGGGCACAAACGGCACCTGAACGAGCTGTATCAGGCCATCAACTTTGTGCCCAACACAGCGACTCCCGCTTCCAGCATCCCCGACATAACTATTGGGAAGAAGGATTACGAGGGAATCATCGCCCCTCACAGCGACCCACTCGTAGTCCACTTGGACATAGCCAACCACCTGGTGAAGAGGTGCCTGATTGACACAGGCGCCTACACAAACATTATGTACAGCGAATGCTTTCTCAACCTCGGTCTGAAAGTTGAAGACTTGAGCCCCTGCACCAACCCGTTGTACAACTTTTCTGGAGCCGGCCTGGTACCCCTTGAGTCAATCAGGCTGTCGGTGAGGTTCGGCGAGGGAAGTGCGGCCAAAAACGTTATGTCTGAGTTCGTGGTCATTGACGGCTCGTCCGCCTAAAACGTTCTCATAGGCCGAGTCACCCTGAGCGAGGCCGATGCAGTAATGTCCATCCGGGCTCTGACATTGATGTATGTCTCGGACCGGGGGGAAGCGCATAAGCTCGTTTCGAATAACGAAAAGGACGAAGTGGTCAATGTCCAAGTGTCCGCCAGAGGGTGCAACATGCAATCCTTCAAAGTGGCGAAGAAGTCATAGAAAGGGAAGAGCCCATCCTTGCAACAGGAGGGCGAGCGCATGGGTACCACCGTCGGCATGGTTGAAGGAGCGGAGACCGAAGAGGTAGAGATTGACCCAGGCCGCACCGTAACTATCGGTGTTAACCTGGAGCCAAAATTCAGAGCCGCACTCCTAGATCTGCTGAGAAAGAACAAAGACGTCTTCGCCTACTCAGCGGCCGAGATGCCAGGCGTGAGCCGGGAAGTAATTGTTCACAAACTAAACGTACTCCCCACCGCTCGCCCTGTCAAGCAAAGGATAAGGAACTCCTCAGCCAAGAAGGATGAGGCCATCAAAGCCGAGGTAGATAAATTGCTGGCGGCAGGCTTCATCATGCCTTGTACCTATCCTGAGTGGTTAGCTAATGTTGTAATGGTGAGGAAATCATCGAGGGCATGGAGGATGTGCGTGGATTTTACCAATCTTAATAAAGCATGCCCCAAAGATTGATATCCCTTGCCTCGAATAGATAGTTTAATCGACGCGACGGCAGGCTACACTATGCCGAGCTCCGGACGCCTTCTCGGTATCATCGGTGTTCATGGCCGAGGAAGACATGCCTAAATGCGCATTCATCACTGCTAACGGCACATACATGTACAAAATGATGCCGTTTGGTTTAAAGAACGCCGGTGCAACTTACACAAGACTGGTGGACAAAGTGTTCCAAAATCAAAAAGGGCGAAACATTGAGGCTTACGTCGACGATGCTATTGTAAAAAGCAAGTCCGACAACGAGCACTTAGCCGATTTAAACGAGACATTTTGTTCACTAAGGAAGTACAAGATGAAGCTCAACCCAATGAAATGCAACTTCGGTGTCCGGCGGGTAAGTTCCTCGGCGTACTTGTCGGTGCTGGGGGAATTGACGCCAATCCGGACAAAGTCCAGGCGATCCTAGACCTGCCGGAGCCGAGGAATCGAAAGAGGTCATGATGCTGACCGGGAGGATGGCGGCTCTAGCCCGTTTCATCTCTCGGTCAGCCGACAGGAGCACCCCATTCTTCAAGGTGTTAAAGGGGAATAAAGACTTCTACCGGGGAGGAGGAGCGAGCACGGACTTTCAAACAACCGAAAGCTCATCTTCGACTCTCCCAACCCCGTCCTGTGCCGATCTTCGGGGAAACACTATATCTGTACATAGATTACCTCGGCCACGGTCGGTCTGCCGTGATCGTCGAGAAGAGGATAAGCAACAAAGACCAATCTACTTCGTCACCATACATTGTTGCCCGCCGAGAGAAATTACCCGCCGATTGAAAAAGCGACCTTTCTTTTTGTCGTCGTCGGCGGAAATCGAAACCCTACTTCGACGCACATCCCGTGACGGTCCTAACCGACCAGCCGTTGGAGAAAGCATTGGAAAAATTTGAGCAATCGGCGGAGCTCATCAAATGGGCAAGAGCTATCCGGCCGGCATTCGTACAAGCCGAGGCCCTCGATAAAGGGACAGCACGGCGATTTCTGGCCGAATGCACATACCAAGAAGAGAAAACCCGGAGTATGGGAGGTATACACCGACGGGTCCTCCACGACGAACAGCTCAGAGTAAGCATACTTATCATCGGCCTAAACGGGGACGAGTTCGAGTACGCCTTGAAATTTACCTTCTCGGCCTCAAACAACGAATCCGAATACGAGGCGGTGATAACCGGAGTCGAGCTAGCTAGGGCTGCAGGGGCGGAGCACATCATTTTGAAAACAGATTCACTTTTGGTGGCTAATCAAATCAGAGGAGAGTACGAGACTCGAGACGACGGAATGGTAAGATACCCGGAAAGGGTAAGCTAACACCTCAAAGTTAAAATCTTTTCGGATACAATGCATTCCCTGTGTCCGAGAACAACCGAGCCGACGCTCTCTCAAAACTCGCCAGTTCAACCATCAAGAATGTCACCGAACCGTCTTTGGTGGACATCGGGAATGCCAAGAGCATTGCGAGGCCGTCGGCATGGTGGGTAACATAGAGACCGAGACAACGTGGATGACTCCGATAATGAAATACAAATTGACAAGTGAACTACCGGAGGACCGCAGTCTCTCTGAGAAAATAAAGAGGATCGCAAACAAGGTACTTGGTGTTTGAAGGGGAATTGTACGGGAGGTCCGTGACAAGGCCACTCTTGAAGTGCGTCGGTCCAGCCGACGCGAGCTAATATCGACAGAGATTCACGAAGGCATCTCGTGGTCATCACATGGGGGCAAGAACACTAGCCCACAAAGCTCTCCGAGCGGCTACTACGGCCCACCATGCTTGCGGATTCCGAGCCAAAACCAAAAAATACAACAACTGTCAAATGCATGTTTCGGTGATACATGCGCCATCCCGAGACTGCAGCAGACCGGTACTTAATCCCCTTCCTTTCGCACAGTGGGGATGGATTTACTAGGGCCATTTCCAACGGCATCCGCGGAAGAAAGTTCTTGATTGTCGCCGTTGACTATTTCACCAAATGGGTTGAAGCGTAGTGAGACTCGCAAAGACGACGGCAGCCGTAAGAAAGGTAACTGGGAAAATGTCATAACTCGTTTTGGATTACCCCAAGTCATGGTATTCGACCACGGCCGAGAGTTTTGGAGTGACACAATAATGAGCTGGCTGGAAGAACTCGGTATCAAATTTGCATACTCCTCCGTCTGTCACCCCCAGAGCAACGGACAGGCGGAGGCGGCCAATAAAACAATCCTCAACGGTTTGAAGAAGACATTTGAAGACCTAAAGGGAAGATGGGCCGATGAACTACCCGGCGTCCTGTGGTCCCTACGAACCACGGAGAAAGAAGCAACGGGGTACATTCCGTTCCACTTAGTCTACGGGTCCGGCGATCCCCGCCAATTGAAGCAACGGTGCCGACATTCGAACGGCCACCTTTAACCGGTTGAAAATGAGGAAGGCTTAAGAACCTCCCTAGACCTAGTTGAAGAAAGCCGAGATACAGCACGCCTCAACTTGGCGGTATACCAAAACCGAATGAGAAGAGCTTACAACAGAAGAGTCCATAGAAGGGACTTGAAAGTGGGGGATCTAGTCCTAAGAAAGTCGGCCGCCACCAACAAGGGAAACATTCATGGTAAACTAACGGCCAACTGGGAGGGTCCCTATAAAGTGGTTGAAGAAATGAGGCCGGGTACATACCGGCTGACCGACATGGAGGGTGTGCCTCTGATGAGCCATTGGAACACTGACAATCTCAGGAAATACTTTGTGTAGCGGCGGAGGCGCCCAAAACAATTGTTGGCACCCCAACGCATGTTTACATCTAATGAAGAATCACCCAATTTTTCCATCAAAGTGTTTACCCCCTCCGCGGTCATATCGAGGTAGACGCCACGGCCCAAGCCGGCAAATCACCCCAAGAATCTTTGTCGCGCCGTAACCCCTAGTCGCCTCGGCCCGCCGAAGGCTGGCGCAGGGGGACACAACGGTCGGACGCCAAAGAATCCTGTCGCGCTGTAACCCCTAGCCGCCTCGGCCCGCCGAAGGCCTGGCAGGGGACACAACGGTCGATACGCCAAAGAATGCTGTCGCGCCGTAACCCCTAGTCGCCTCGGCCCGCCGAAGGCCTGGCAGGGGACACAACGGTCGATACGCCAAAGAACGCTGTCGCGCCGTAACCCCTAGTCGCCTCGGTCTATATCAGGCCTGGCAGGGGACACAACGGTCGACACGCTAACATGTTCACAACGGCGGTTGGGAAGCGCAAATCCGACGCCTCGGCTAGACCGAGAGTGAAGGATGAAGCGACCAACACGCTAACATGTTCGAGAAAAAGACGTTAAACGCAGTTGAGATACGCATTCTAGCTGCCTCGGCTAAGTCGAAGGTAAAAATGAAAAGCGCTCAATTAATAACGCAAGAAGACAAGAAAAGACCTCGGCCAAGCCGAAGGCAAAACAAGCAAACTTTCATTAATGATAACAGATTACAAACGAGAAGAATGCAGACGACGGCCGTCCCCATAGGGATAAGCCAAAACGCAACCTACCAAAGTTTTACATAAACAAGGAAAAGAAAAGCAAAAGGTTACAAACATGATATTTGAAGCGCCAAAAGATGGGAGGGAGGAAAGGCTCAGTAGTTGGCCCCCGAACAGCTAAAGCTATCTGAGACGTCGGGTGAGTCTGGTGACGACCGCCCGTCTCCCTACGCTTGATGTTGCCCACCATCGGCAGCAGCAGCGTCAACTTCGGTGGCCGGCCCAGAGGAAAGCTTGTCATCTCCACATACCTTCAGCCTTTCAGCCTCCTCTTCGGCCTCCTTCACCTTTGCATCATAGGCCGCCTTGGCCTCGGCTATCTGAGCCGCCTTCGCAGCCTCCTCCTTTTCCGCAACCGCTTTTTCCGCGGCATCGGCCATCTCATCCAGAAGCTGTTCAAATTTCTCCCACGGGAAGGAGTCGTCAGGAATGAGCCTCTTGATTGCCTCCCTGGTCGCTTCCTCGGCCTGATCCCGGAATTGAGCGCACAGGTCAGGGAGGATCTTATCTTGAAGCACATCAATATCTTTCTCCCTTTGGGCAAGAACAGCCCTAGTGTCCGCGAGTGCCTCCGACTGAGCATCATACATCTCCCTCCATTCTTCCCTTTTGGCAACAACGGCGTCGTAGCCACCCTTATACCTGTCCCGCTCCTCCAAAGAATCGGGCGGAGGTGGCATCGGCGGCCTCAACTTTGGCCCTCTCGGCCAGTAGCTGCTTCTCAGCTTCCTCCGCACGCTTCCGAGCAGCTAGGAGGTCAAGCTTAGCCTTCCCGGCTTCTCCCTTTGCAGCGGTGAGATCAAGCTTAAGCCGTTGGATCGGTGGCCCACCGGGCCATGGCCCATTCTTGCTCCATAAGGTAGGAGCCGGCCGATTGAGTCCACTTGACCTCTTGGATATTCTTGTACCCTCCGCCACAAGCTCGGCGGGGGAACCTTCTGGAGTACGGAGTCAACGGTGACATTCCTATCACCCGCCTTCTCAGGCTGCTTCTCTAATTGCCGCTCAGTAAGAACGGCGGCTTCCGACGGCGGATCTACAAAAAATTTACACAGCGCATCCATGTCAACATTCATTGACACATCAGAGAGTCTGTCATCAGGGATGCATAACGAACCAGCTAAGTCTGAACCACAGGTTAGGTCCGTACCAGTCCGGGCCCTCTTGGACGGAGAACCGGGTGAATCTTTCTTTTCCTCGACGACGGTAGAAGCCGGCAGTGGCTCTCTTCTCTTCTTCGGAGGGGGAGGGCCCTTCGCAACGGTCACCACCTCCTCGGAGACATCGATGACCTCCACATGTTCCTTCTGGGCCGTTGGGGTCGAAGAAGGAGTTGGGATTGACGCCTTTGCCAACCTGGACGCTGCCTTTGGTTTTCTCTTCGGCACGCCTCCGAGAACCCGTGCTTGAGCCGCCGCCGGATCCAGCGCCTTCAGCTGCTTGTCCATAAGTTCGTTGGGAGCCAGTCTACGATCACGCGCGTCAGCCTGAGGGTGCCGCTCAACGACGTTCCCGTCCTTATCAAGCCCTAACCTCCTCAAGGTCCTCTCAGACAGATCCTGGCCAAACCGGTCTGCAAGAAACCAGACAAAAGTCACACAAAAGAAGTAAAACAAAGCTCTAAAAATAGGAGCATAACAGGCAAATATGGGCCTCACACCGACCCTACTCACCCTGGTTGAGGGCCGGTATGAGGCCGACGCGGCAAAGCAGCTCATCCTGAAGAATGATCTGAGTCGGAGGCACCCATCCCTTCAAAGCATCAAGCAGTGCATCGACGCCCGCTCCTCGTCCGCACCAAGAGGAACCCTACGGCATCCATCTTGAGTTTACTCGGGAGACCCATTTTTCACGCTCCCTCTTACTCTCGCACCGTAAGTTGACTTGGTCTTTGGAAGGACGGGGCAGCGGATAGTCATCCGCACTTCGACATACACCCACCGCCCCTTCCAGTCCTTGCAAGAAGAAAGCTTATCAACAGAGAGGACGCCCGGCTCCATCCGCACGCCGTACCACCACCCCACCCACGGGGTCGATGCCCGAAGATGATGAAGCCGGCGGAATAAGTTAATCGTGGGTACCTCCCCTTAAAAAGACAGAGCCACACGAAGCCGACTATCGTCCTAATGGCCAACGGATGCAGTTGAGCCACGGCGACGTTCATAGCTTTGATGATGGCCGTGACATATTTATTCGAGAGGAAACCGAGAGCCCATACTCCGGTGCACGATATACACGCCGATATGACCGGAGGAGGAGGGCAACAGACCGCTGACCCTCCCCAGGGATAACAATTTTGTACCCTCGCCGAAGCGAAATGACCCTCGAAAAGAGTTCCACCGGAGCAACTGGCGAATTTATTGGTCCAGGCACGGTCAGGACCGGTCATGCACGCCTCGCCGTGATCCAGGATATGCGGCCTCTCTTCACCAGAAGGAATCCCTTCCTCACAGTCATCATCAACATCATCATCCTCCCAACCCTCTGGAGCTTTTGGATCGACTTCAGGAGACGGAGACCTAGGCCCCCCAAACCTTATCGGGATGGCGTTTAGTATCTCCTCCTCATCAAGACGCGACGGGGAACCCCCCGGCGCAGCCTTACTAGGCCCGACACCAGCAGAAGACATGTTTACAACAAAACTTACAAGTTAAAAAGAGAGGATTTATTTGATTACCTGGAAGAAAAATGCTACGCCGGAGTAACAAGTCTGAAAGCTAGAGAGAAGTTTCGTCAAAGAAGACTAGAAAGAAGAAAATTTTATAGAAAATGAAATTGGTGGCCAATTTCAGGGACTAACTGCCCTATTTATAGGAAAAAGCCCATGAAGAAGGACCAATCAGGGCACAGCCCATGAAACGTCAGCCAATCAGTGAACAGACACGTGTCAGACATGCAACCACGAAATGTCAATCGCTGCAACAGTTGAACGTCAATCAATGCAACAGTGGCCAAGCGTCTTCAACACGCCCCTTCATATCTCTCTGCCTGTTCATCTTCCTCAACAAATTCCTAGGTATCCGTTTCTCCGCCGGCCACATGATCAACCAAGCCAGAAAGCACCGGCAGGGGGCAATCGAAACAACCTAAGACTCTCCACCCCGGTCTCCCGGGCGTCATTACCTTTTTCCACATCGGATGTCCATTACACATCCATGTGGAGGGGGGATATGGTACGGCCTAAGCGAGCCATGCGGGAAGAAGAAGCAAAGGCGAGAAAATTTTCACTTGCGCGAGAATATACGCTCAACATACATCGGAGCCCATACCACGGCATAGACTACGCTGGGGGCAAATTGATGGGGCATATTCGCACCCGCCGACCAAGTCAACACATTGAGCAAGGTCAAAGATATCCACCAGCAAGTCAACGACTTAGACAGCCCCTAACCGACTCGGCTGTCGGCTGTCTCTTGTGCCTCTACTGGGACAACTAGCGGTAGGGGCACACATCCGCGAACTCATACCCAAGACCCCTCGGCGGTGAGTCAACAGGGCCCGCCGGCCTGCCATGGGTCCCTCGGCCGAGGGTAGATCAGTCTTTCCACCTGTTAGCCACTTGGCCACTTGTCCACTACGTGACAAAAGGTGAAAGTCTATAAATACTCCTCAACTATCATTGAGGAAAGGATCCACAATTTAACCTAAGAATCACTATTCATCTGGTAATATCTTCCTTATCTCTCTACAATATACACTTCACCAAGTAACAACAACTTATCTTTCTAAGTTTACTGACTTGAGCGTCGGAGTGAGTTCGCTCGACCCAAAGCCGAGCCCTCAGTTTGCTCATTGTTTCAGGAAACCGCAAGGAGGAGTTAACAAAAGACGTCATTCTACAAGCACGGGTGGTGACAAATAACTGCTCTGGAATTACACCCGGAACAAATACATATGAGATTTTGAGAGGTTTAAATACTGTGATAACGAGTGTGTATGTACACAGTGTTCACGAATGAGTTTGAATAATTAAAAAAAAAAGTAATGATTAATAAGTAATATAATATTATATAGGTTTTTTCTACGTGATACCACGTGTTTCTTCACATTCTACGTGATACCCCTATATTTTTGAAAATATAAATGGTATCCCTAAATGTAGTAAAATGTTCTAAAAATACCCAATCTACTAAAAATCACGTTTAAATATGTTATATTTTGTAAACAAAATATGTTTACAATTGAGTAGACGATGTTTATGTTAATGACATGATAAATTATTGCCCAAAAAATCAATAAAAAATGTATAAATTAAACATTCTAAAGAGGCGAATTAGAGCATTTTGGGTATTTTAAGATGTTTTTATCATGTTTAGGGGTACCACGGGTATTTTTGAAAAGCGAGGGGTATCACATAGAATTCGAATAAGTACAAGGGTATCATGTAGAAAAACCCTATTATATAAATAACATGAAAAAGTAAAATACACATTAGATTTTTCTTTAATATTTTTAGTTAAATATATATACGTCAAGAACAAAACATTAGTTATGACTAACTAGATATTACTTTTATTTAAATATTTTATACGTTATCTTATAAAAATGATATTTGAGAAAATTCAACCTATTTTATTTATGGTAAACTCTTAAAGATCGTTATATATAGCTGTTAAAAAAAAATAAAAGGTGCAAATTTCTGATAGATATGTTTGACACATAGCACATGTAAGACACAACCAAAACATTTGAATAAGTTTAGTTTGGGCCATATATGTTTGATACATAAATATCAAACGTTATACATACAAAATTAAAAATTGCATAAAATTATATTCACATCATTTTGAGTAAATCTTTTAATTGATTTGGAACATAACGTATCGTGAAATGGTATAATTTAATACCTTAATGTTGATTGTTGCATTATTCGAATAAATTTTATTTTAAATAATGTGATAATTTGATTAGTTACAATTGTTTTTTGTAAAACGTTGATCATGCGTAATTAACTATAACTTAGTATTAGTTTTAATTAAAATTATAGGTATTTTATTTTAAAACACTGAACTTAAACCTAAAAAAAATAAAATTTGAGAAAAAAAATAATTTATTTTTATTTATAGGTAAAAATATTAAAGGTTATATACGAATTATATTATTTTTCTTCAATTATAATTATAAAATTTTAAAACAGACCGCGCGAAGCGCGAGATACTACCTAGTATATATATAGAAATGAGATCTAATGAGTCCACCTAAATCCATTGAGTCCATAAGTCCTCTTTAGGACCCTTAAAAAGATGGGATGGAGGGCTGAGATTGAAAGAGAAAAAGGGAGGATTAGTGCAAAAATTAGGGGATTAATGCTAATTAAATACTTTCCCTCACTACCTTCATTAATCAACCACTAATTTTACTATAAATCATTTATTTTTCACTCACTTCTATCTCATCTCACACAATTATCATTCCTCTCATCTATCTAAAAACCAAAAAAACAAAAAAACTGAATTCCTCTCAAAATCCAACAAATTCAAAAACCAAATAATTCAAAAAAAAATTCCCCCTCTTCCTCTTCCTCACCTACCCGACCACACCGACCACCTCCACTGCCACCCACCCACGCCCACCAACCTCCCTCCTCACTCACGACGACCCCACCCCAACACCAACCCACCACCACGTACCTACTCCCAGACCACCACGCACTCGCTGCCGCCCTATTCCGACCAGACCACCACGCACTCACGTACCTACTCCCAGACCACCACGCACTCGCTGCCGCCCTATTCCGACCAGACCACCACGCACTCACGTACCTACTCCGCCGCACACCACAACCCGACAACCACCCACCACAAACCACCACAATCCGCGCCACCCGCATCACATCCCGCAGTCCTGCACCACCTTCTACTCGACCTCAACCCTACAACCACCCACCACATCCCGCACCACCTTCTGTCACGCCCCACCACCACAACGATAACAACACACCACCAGCCGACCACCCATACCTACCATTCTCACAACCCGACCACCCATACCCACCATTCTCACAACCTCTCTTTTTTTCAGATCTGGGTCGCCACTAACCACGCACCATCACGCCGCCTTCACGCCGCCGTCACGCCGCCCTCGTGTCGCCTCCCTCCTTTTCTTTTTTTCAAATCTGTGTTTTCTGTTTTTTTTTCCTTGAGTTTGTGTTTTCGCTTGACTGGTTTGAGAAAAGTCGTCCTTTTATATTGTGTTTTTATATTGAATTATTTCCTTCAGTTTGTGTTTTTTCCTTCAGTTTGTGTTTTGTGTCTTATTTTTCCGATGGATTTTAATTTTTTTATATTTCCTTTTTTTTTCAGATTTGAGAAAACTCGTCCTTTTATATTGTGAGATATTTTTATTTTATTTTTATTCTTATTAAATCTTCAAAAGAGATACAATCGAAAAGCTTTTTAAAATTTTTAATTCTACTTTTATTTTTAGATCTATAAAATAGATACTTAGTCTTTTTAAGATCTGTTTTTGTAATTCGTTGGTGTTATAGTTATTGTTCCAGATTTATACTCGTATTTTTTTACATTTACACTTGTATTTCTTTACATTTACACTCATATTTCTTTACATTTACACGCATTTCTCAGATGTATACTCAGAATTTTTTACATTTACACTCATATTTCTTAACATTTACACTCATATTTCTTTACATTACACTCGTAAATCTTAACATTTACACTTGTATTTGTGTACATTTACACTCATATTTCTTAACATTTACACTCATATTTCTTTACATTTACACTTGTATTTGTGTACATTTACACTCATATTTCTAAACATTTACACTCATATTTCTTTACATTTACACTCGTATATCTGAACATTTACACTCGTTAAATTTATATATATTTGGACTCATATTTTCGTGGATATGAGTTGGTGGTGGAGGACGGCGTTGGTGGTGTTTGTTGGGAGTCGGACTAAACTTTTAATCGTAAAAGGACCAAAGTTACACTTATAAAGGACCAAAGTCACACTCAAAGGACCAAATTTACACTCTTAAACCTTCAAATTTACACTTAAAATACTACATTTACACTCGGAAAACATCACATTTACACTTGTAAAATGTTAAAATTATATAAATTCAAAATTTCCGTCACAAAAAAATCAAATTTACACTCTTAAAATGTTACATTTACACTCGGAAAACATCACATTTACACTTGTAATATTTTAAAATTATATAAATTTAAAATTTCCGTCACAAAAAATGAAATGTACACCCTTAAAATGTTACATTTACACTCGTAAAACATCAAATTTTCACTTGTAATATGTTAAAATTATATAAATTCAAAATTTCCGTCACAAAAAATCAAATTTACACTCTTAAAATTTTACATTTACACTCGTAAAACATCACATTTACACTTGTAAAATGTTAAAATTATATAAATTCAAAATTTCCGTCACAAAAAAACAAATTTACACTCTTAAAATGTTACATTTACACTCGTAAAACATCAAATTTACACTTGTAAAATGTTAAAATTATATAAATTCAAAATTTCCGTCACAAAAAATCAAATTTACACTCTTAAAATGTTACATTTACACTCGTAAAACATCACATTTACACTTGTAAAATGTTAAAATTATATAAATTCAAAATTTCCGTCACAAAAAATCAAATTTACACTCTTAAAATGTTACATTTACACTCGTAAAACATCACATTTACACTTGTAAAACTCATACAACATTACATTTACACTTCTGAAATCTTAAACTCAAAACTGATTAATTAGGGGCTAGAGAGAGAAAGAAAAATTAATTAATGTATAGAAATTTGATTAGTGGTAATTTTTTTTGGTAATTTTCAATCTCAACCACCTATTTCAATCCAACCATCCACATTCTTTTCCTTTTCTTTTTAATAGCCCTTAATCAAATGCATCTCAACCATTCATTGAGTCCATCCAAAGGCCCTTAGAGGGACTTATGGACTCAATTTGAGAGGAGGACTCATTAGAACTCCTCTCTCTCTCTCTCTCTCTCTCTCTCTCTCTCTCTCTCTCTCTCTCTCTCTCTCTCTCTCTCTCTCTCTCTCTCTCTCTCTCTCTCTCTCTCTCTCTCTCTCTCTCTCTCTCTATACTATATATATATATATATATATATATATATATATATATATATATATATATATATATATATATATATATATATATATATATATATATATATCGGTGAGTCCACCTATATTTTTGAGTCCCATGAGTCCACTTATGTATCACACGCTGTACACAAAAATATCACGATGGTACAGAAGGTTAGTCGACAAGTTGGGATGAAGTGCAATTATGCAAACTTACGAGCAAATGTATCGTTATCACGTATATCAGCTGGAACACGTGGGCCCATGTAGACTGGACGACTAGCAGATGTCACTTTACTAATTTGAAGCTAAAGTAATACTATTACTAATATAGTTGTATGAGATTTAAGTAATTATACCTGAGTGGGTGGAACTAGATATTTGGTATCGATATAGCATAAAGCAGGCTTCAAATGGTTCATTTGGAAAGAAGCGGCCATTCTAACAATCAAAGTTTTGGAATATGAAGTATTTTTTTTGGGTGGTGCTCATTCATGTACGAGTTTTACTCTTTTATGGACGTAAATGACCATAATACCCCTTTTATTTTAAGGATTTTCGTTTTAATACCCTTCTCCCATTCTCTCTCTATCTTCTTCATTTTCTCTTTTCTCATGTTAACTACCACCATTCAACCACCACTATCCGTCGACCACCACCCTCACCGCCGCATCCCTTGCGCCACCGGCCGTCTTGACAATTAAAAAAAAATACAGAACATTTAACAAAAAAAAAAGGAAAATCAAAAAATCAAAAAAGCAGAAGCAGTAAGGTAGTAATGTTGTGTTTATGTGCTGCCGACGGGATTCGTACGAGATGGCTTTAATGGTTTGAAAAGGTTTCACTGGGACTCTCAGACATTGGAACTATACCTCCGTATACTCTTCTATGGTCGATTGGTCGTCCCTCACCCCCAATGCCGGTGACGGTGTTAAACAAACCCTAATTAAATTATTGTAAATCAATTCTTTAATTTGATGCTTCTATAATATAATTTATATAATTAAGAATTAGAATTATTACTTGATCGATACGAGAATTAGCATTCACAATTGTGTAATTTGACAAATTTGATTAATTTTGTGAGAGAGAATTAGAGAGTTCTTTGTTGTTTGTTTATAGACAAAGGGCATGCTATGGAAAAATAAAAAAAAAAGTCCATGAAAAAAGTAAAACTCGTACATGAATGAGCAACTACGTTTTTTTTTTGGCAGCTGTAAAAAGAGGTACACCTAACTATTCATAGCCTTACATGCAAGACCATGGGCTTGTTTATTAAACGATCTAGGAATATAACTAATAGCTAAACAATGAAAAGAAGCAGCGGACCCAAAAATATCATGTAGGATCGCTTTCAGAAGATGATGCGGTCGCTCAATACCAGCTAATTGATAAACAATAGAAATGCAGTCCGTAGAAACCTCCAAGTGTCTTATACCCCGTTCTTGAGCCCATAGCATAACCGTTAACACCCCCAGTCCCTCAGCTTGTAGTGGCGACTCAGCTCTAATCTTTCTCACCCCACTACAACATCTTTGTCCATTCCCTAAGACACCTTCCCAACCAATACCAGCTTTCGCAACCCCCCGCCATCCAGCATCCACCATAATCCTCATATAGTCACAATTTCTTATCTCACCCACGATACAAAACGGATTACTCTCTCGAATCCAAAGCATACTATCCATTCTTGACACACCTGTGAACTCCATAGTAGTAATTAACTCCTTTTTTCGGATATCCACCGCCTGATCCGCCGTCCCAATCACTTGTTCCCATAAATTATAAAAGATGAGAGGATGAAAAACCATTCCTTGAAAAGGAATTTTATCACGAATACTCCATAAGCACCAAAACATAGCCAAAAACTGAACCACCTGAGCCTCCGCTCCTTCCAAGGTTCCTAGGTAAGATATCCATTCAAAAAGCCATTTCGCAATACTCAAATGCGAACCCAAATCGGTACGTATACCCAGCTCTGAACAAGCCCATAGTCTTCGTGACACAGGACAGTCACGAAATAAGTGTTCCCGTGTTTCCATGTCCATATTGTTTGACAAACAGAGCTTGCAACCCGTTTCGACCCCAATATTCCTTTTTCTAAAATTCTTCCCGACCGAAAGAGAATTAGTTAATATTTTCCACACAAGGATTTTCCATGTTTCTGGTCCTGGTAATTTCCACAATTTTCGCCTACAAAACAAACGTGTATCCTCCCCTATTCTAGCCTTGTCTTTTTCCGAGCCTCGGCGGTCCATGAAGTCTGCAAAAATAACACCATAACCACTCTTTACACTATACTCGCCGTCATTGCAATGTAACCAATACACTTCATCCTTTATTTGTGACTGGCAAAAAGGCTTTGCTAAAATCAAGTTCACACTTTCCTCCTCAAAAAATTGTGTAACTAATGCTTCATTCCATACCATCCTATCATCATCACTCGCACGCATGGTTAAATCCTTTACCGTTAAGTTCCTTAGCTCCACGTACTCCGCATCCAAAATACTCTGCTTTGGCTCCGGACACTCTCCTCCCACCCAATTATTAATCCACACATTCAATCTTGAGTCCACACCGGGCTTCCATCCTATGTGTTGCTGTACAAAAAGCAAGCCATGTAAGATACTTTTTGCCCCCCATGATAAATTATTACCGTAGTTTAGAGAAAGATTTTCCGCGATCATTCCTTCTTTAAGTAGTTTTTTGCGAAAAACATTTGAGGAAAATGATCCATGACCTGATAAAATCTTCCACCCATGTTTAGCTAACATTGCTTGATTCAAGCACTCAATATTTCGAATCCCTAGTCCTCCTTCTCGTTTTGGCAAGCTTAGGAATTTTTTACTACACCAGTGAACAGTCCTCTCTGATTTACTACCCGCCCACCAAAAATGTGCTAATAAAGAATTAATCTTATTAGTCACACTTACCGGTATCTTAAATACCGATAGAACATAATTTGAGAGATTTGAGAGGACGGAGGAAATAAGAGTAAGCCTTCCCGCTGGTGACAGAAAAATCCCATTCCAAGAGGAGATTCTTTTCATGACATTATCAATCAGACTCTTAAATAACTCACGTTTGGATCCTTGGAACTCAGTAGGTAACCCTAGGTATTTTCCAAGACTTTTCTTTCCTTTAATCTTTAGAGTCTTCATCCCATGTCGTGCCTTAGACAGCGTAGTACTAGGACTAAAGAGGATCCTAGACTTATCTTCATTCATGACTTGTCCCGAGACCTTACAATACCTATCCAAAATGGCCCTTAATGATTTTGTTGAGTCGTTATTATCATGCAGAAAAAACACCGCATCATCCGCAAAGAAAAGATGCGATAATGCATCCACCCCACAGCACAAACTAATCCTTTTCAAGAACCCATTCTTCTGTGCCTCAAGAATATTCAATGACAGAGCCTCCATACAAAGGACAAACAAATAAGGTGACAAAGGATCACCCTGCCTTAACCCACATGTCGGCTTAAATAATCGTAAAGGTGCTCCATTAAAGAGAACCTGATAGGAGACCAAAGTAACACACATCATGATCAACTCGACCGTCCGCCAAGGAAAACAAAACTTTTCTAAAACAGCCCGTAGGAAATCCCATCTTACGCGATCATACGCCTTACTCATGTCAGCTTTAAAAGCATATCGGCCATTCTTTCCTTTCTTATGGGAATTAATTTTGTGAAGAGCTTCATGGGCTGATAAAACATTATCCGAAATTTGCCTTCCCGGAATAAAAGCATTCTGGAATTCCCCTATAAAGTATTTCATCACATTTGCGAGTCGATTCGTAATACACTTAGAGACAATTCGCATAAAGACGTTACATAAACTTATAGGACGATAATCACCCACACCTTCTGGATTTTCACATTTCGGAATCAAGCAAATAAAAGTCCTATTCATCTCTTGTAAAACATTCCCCGAATTAAGAACTGAAAGAACTGCTTCCGTGACATCCCTTTTAGTGAAGTACCAACATTTTTGATAAAAAATTGGTGGTATACCATCCGGCCCTGGTGACTTAAACGATCCCATCTGAAAAACAGCAGTTCGAACCTCTTTAGCCGTATAAGGCCTATTAAGCATGTCACCATCATCACTAGAAACAGTTTTTTGAACATTGCTAAAAAAAGAATCAGTTATTCGGCTCCAAGTACCGCGATTCACACCTAAATCCGGATTATACAAGGAAAAGAAGGAATCATGAAACATATTACCCACTCGTCCAGAATCATATATCCAATTGCCCATATTGTCTTTAACCCCTAGAATGAAATTTCGGCCCGCTCGTCCCTTTACCCAATTGAAAAAATATTTAGTACACGTATCCCCATCAACCATCCATTTTAACTTCGCTCGTTGCTTCCAAAAGACTGCCGACGCCTTAGAAAATTCACGTACTTCCTCATTTGCTTTTGTGTAAAACTCCTCATTACCATCTTTAATAGCAATCTCCATACCCTTTTCTAAAGTATTATCAAAATCATCCCATTTCAGCTTCCACTCCATTTTTTTATCCAATGCCCATTTTTTAACATGATGCCGCACCCTTGAAAGCTTCCTTGCAACTCGAAAGCTAGGCGTGCCCCAAATATGATGTCGCCAAATATCCTTAATAAGATTGACACACTCATCATACGATAAAACCCATGCATCCAACTTGTAAGGCTTTTGCCTATTATTTTTTGTCAGTTGTAAGTCAAGCTCAATAGGAGCATGGTCCGAAATTTGAATTGGGTAATGTCTGATACCGGTATTAGGAAAGACAGAGAACCATTCCTTAGATCCAAGAGCACGATCAATTCTTTCATACACTCTTTTCACACCTTTGCGATTATTACACCAAATATAACGTGGCCCTTTGAAGGGTATATCCACCAATTGATTCGTGATCCGCCAAATATTGAAATCATATGCCCCCCTATTGTCCTAGTATTGAAGCTCAACTTATCACTTTGATACTCAACTTGATTGAAATCACCCACGATTAAGAAAGGATATTCCAGATTGTGAAGACATTCATCAAGCTCATCAAGAACCGATCGTCGTTGTTGACAATACGGAGCACCATAAAAGAGCACTAGGTACCATAAACGTCCATGACATTTTTCTACTAGCAAAACGATAAAATTATTACAAGACAAAACATGGCTTATTTTCGCCTCATTTCTCCATCCTACCCACAGCCCCTCGGAACTACCATTAGCATCCATCCCCATATTATTCGAAAAACCAAAAGGCCTAAACAAAGGGCCAATACTACTTAGACTACACTTTGTTTCAATGAGAAATACAAAATCATAATACGTACTACTGGAATATGAAGTATTAATTGTATGATTATATGATTTGTTGGTGGTATGAATCTATTTACTTAGCAATGTATTTATATATTTCATTTAACTAACACATACTACATACATACATACGTCATCTGTGAATCATCCAACACAATTATTTGCTTTGTTTATTTTCCCTTGCATTTCCATGATCGATTCATTTATTGTCCTGTCGAATCCACGTCTTATCCCCGTCCTGTAAGTCTATCAAAGGGGTCAATATACTCGGTTCAAATCCGATCACTTCAAGTCACATTAGCGTTACGGCCATGGGTGCTAAAGAAATTATAGATCGTTTTTATATTCAGCTCGGGTGCGTGGAGTTTTGTCAAATCTATCGTTAAGACCCTTTCTATTTCTTAAAAAGAAACACGTTCTTGGATTAGACGGCCTTTCGAAGAAGTATTGTAATATAGATTCTTATTTATGTGACAATTCCATATCAACGATATCCATTTTACATCATAATGGCGGATTATAATGGTGGACAAGATGACTGACAATGAAGATGGTGAAAGGCGGAGTTAGGTTCTGTGATGTGATATTGTATAGTATAACCCATGATATTGTTTAGTACAACCAGTGGTATTGTTTATCGTAAGGTGTGATATTGTTTTGTATAACTTGTGATACTTTTTTACTGGACCTACGGACTCATATACAATATCACAGGTTATACTAAACAATATCACATCTAGAAAAAAAAAACTTTATTTTATTCAAAAAAAAATCGGTGATATTTTTGTGTAGAGCGTGTGATACATAAGTGGACTCACGAGACTCAAAAAGATAGGGTGGACTCATGTGATCCTAATTCTATATATATATATATATATATATATATATATATATATATATATATATATATATATATATATATATATAGGAAGGATCAAGTGAGTCCTCTTACTATATATGAGTCCATAAGTCCTCTTAGAGGCCATTGGATGGAGGGAGATGGAGGGATTAGATGAAGCCATCCAAAGTCATTAAATGGCTAATTAACACACCTTAGTAATCCACCCTAATTAATTACTAATTTACTATATATTTGTTTCCACTCACCCATTTCTCTCTCATCTCACACATTTCACCCAACTCCTCTCTCAAACCCCAAAAAATAAAAAAACCCAAAAAATCCAAATAAATAAAAAACCCAAAAAACCCAAATAAATAAAAAAAACCCAAAAATCCAAATAAATCAAAAACCGAAAAAATCCAAATAAATCAAAAAACCCAAAAAAATAAAAAATCCAACTAAATAAAAATCTCTCTTCCTCATACACCACTGCCTAACCCAACACCACCCACCCACCGTCTCACCACCCGATCTCGTTTCACTCTCAGTTAACCTTTTTTTTTTTTTTTTTTTTTTTTTTCAGAATGTGTCTTTTTATCGTTTTTTTTTTCGGTTTTGTGTTAAATTTGTTGTTTTGAGTTGTTTTTTTCTATTTGTTAGTATTAATCTTAGACATATTAAAGTTATTATAATGCATATTTTGACATTTCAAATATCGTCTTGTTTTTTATTTTTTTCAAATCTCGTTCTTTAAAATTCGTCTTGTTATATAAATTTTTCAGTTTTAGTATTTAAATTTAAATGTATATTTATTTATTTTCTCAAATTTCAATGTTTATAACTTCAACCTCTTGTTTTATAAATTATTTAAAATCTCGTCTTGTTAAATTTCGTGTTGTTATATAAAATTTTCAGATTTAGTATTAAAATTTCAATGTGAAGAATTTCACCGACATTATGTATAACTTCAATCCACATTATGTATAACTTCACTGACATTATCTATAACTTCAATCCACATTATGTGCAACTTCAATGACATTGTGTATAACTTCACCGATATTATGTATAACTTCAATCAACATCATGTATAACTTTACTCACATTATGTATAACTTCAATCCACATTATGTGCAACTTTAATGATATTGTGTGCAACTTCACTGAAATTATGTGCAACTTCAGTGGGCATTAGTGGCATTTTGTGCAACTTCAATCTCATCTTGTTATTGTGTTGGTTTCAAATCTAAATTTATATTTGGACTAAAGTTATACAATTCTGGACTAAAGTTACACGATTTTGGACTAAAGTTACACAATTTTGGACTAAAGTTATACAAAAAAGGACTATAATTACACTATTATGGACTAAAGTTACAATAACAATGAACTAAAGTTATACAATTTTGGACTAAAGTTACACAGTTTTGGACTAAAGTTAAACAAAATTGGACTAAACTTACACATTTTTTACTAAAGGTTTCACTATGAATGAACTAAAGTTACACTTAGAAAAAGAGTTACATAAACTCAAAATAATACGAGTCCATTTTTGAAATAATGGTCAAAAATAAAATATTTGTCGTTTTGGGTCGGTTTTGAAAATATTTGTCAAAATGGTGTCCACGTAGGCTCGGGATTTCTAGACCTGAAACACGCCACTACTAATGGCGTGTTTTGTGAAGGAAACACGCCATTAGTAGTGGCGTGTCTTTACAACAATTTTTTCCTCAATGAGTGAACTTAAAAAAAAAAAAAAAAAAATTACATAAGACACGCCATTAGGGGTGGCGTGTTTCCCCTCCGAAACCCGCCATTCCCAATGGCGTGTTTGTTTTAGTCCATTTTTTAATGAAGTTTCTTTCCGTACTCATTATAAACACGCCATTGGTAGTGGCGTGTTTTAGGTCCAGAAATCCCGAGCCTACGTGGACACCATTTTGACAAATATTTTCAAAACCGACCCAAAACGACAAATATTTTATTTTTGACCATTATTTCAAAAATGGATTCAAATAATGTTCCCTCTTATTCGCTATAATGTTCCATCTTTCCCGAAACGGATTATTCAAGTAATGTTCCCCTTTTCTTTTTTGGTAATTTTTACTCTTATTTTATTCATCTCGCTCTCATATCACCAAACCCCACACAACTCTTTTACTCCTATTTAATTACTTTTCGTAATGTTTTGGCCCTTAACTCCTAATAATTCATCCCTCTCTCCTATCACCAACCCCACCAATGTCCTTTATTCATTTTTAATAGTATTTCTTAAGTATCGTGCCAAAGACAAAGAGAAACATTATAACGAATTGGAGGGAGTATATAAAATGGACTATACGACTGAAGTTATAGTATTAAGGACTAAAGTTACACCCTTAAAGTACTAGAGTTACATGATTTTGAAAATACAAATTTAATTTTTATAATTTTAAGTCAATATTGTGTAACTCTAGTCCATATTTGTATAAATTTAGTCCATATTTGTATAACTTTAGTCTAAATTTGCGTAACTCTAGTCCATATTTGTATAACTTTTAGTCCAAATAACTCTAGTCCATAAAGTTACACTATTTAGTCCAAAATTGTGCAACTTTAGTCCAAAAAAAAAGAAGCCAAGTGAGAAGAATAAGAGATTTAATATTTGAAGGGTATAACTTTAGTCCTTAATGATATAACTTTTGTCCTAAATAGTGTAACTTTAATGTTTAAAGGGTATAACTTTAGTCATAATTAGTGCAATTTTCATCACAAGTAGTGTAACTTTAGTCATATAGTCAAGTTTATGTAACTTTATTATTTGAAGTGTATAACTTTAGTCGTAAGTAGTGTAACTTTAGTAGTAGATAGTATAACTTTAGTTGTATTCACATATAGATCTGAAAATTCAAAATAAAAAAAAAGTTAACAAATGTAAATTGTAAACAAAAATTATAAAGTAGAAAAAACCGTAAATCTCACCAATACTAGATCTAAAATTAAAAAATCGTAATTTTTTTTTAAAAAAATAATAAACAAAAGTTATACAAAAGAAGAAAACTAGATCTGAAAATCAATAACAAATACAAAAAAGAACCGAAAAAAGACTCGAAAATAACTGTAATCCATAATAACAAAAACCCGTTAATATAACAAAAAACCCCGTAAATCTAAGAAAAAAACCAAATAACAAATAAAAAAATCAAATAACAATAACAAAAAAAAACAAACAAAAAAACCAAAAACCAAACAAACCAAAAAAACCAAAAACCAAACAAAACAAACTTGAATGGTTGTGTAACTTCAATTCATACAATGTATAACTTTAGATGTTAATAGTGTAATTTTAATGTTAAAAAGGTATAACTTTAGTCGTAAAATAGTGTAACCTCGGTCATAATTAGTGTAAATTTAATAAATATTAACAAAACTTTGAAAAATAACAAAGATCAAAATAAAAAATTAGAAATAAAAAAAAAACAAAGATCAAAAATTACATTTGGGTTCCAACAAATTGAGTCTAATTTGTACCAAGTCAAATAAAAAAAAAATCAATACAATACAAAGAAAATGAATCTGAAAAACAAGACGATATTTTGAATACAAATCTAAAAAAAAAAATACTCCCTCCCATTCAAAATAAACCTCCCTATTTCCTTTTCCGTCTATTCACAATAACCTCCCTATTTCCTTTTTTGGTAAGTGTTTGTGTGGTCCAAATTTAATTGTTTGGTGGGGTAGTGTATTTGTGTGGTTCAAATTTAATTATATGGTGGGGTAGTGTGTTTCCTTAATATTTGTGCCAAATGAAATGGGAGGTTTATTGTGAATGGGAGGGAGTATATAACAAGACGGTTTTTTAAAAGACGGCCCAACCACCACCCAACAACGAGATCTAAGAATGTAACTTTAGTCTTAAATAGTATAACTTTAGTCGTAAATTGTATAACTTTAGTCTTATAGCCCAATTAAATCAATAAATTATATACATAAATAAAACAACAGAAATAAAAAAATACTTTGAAAAAAAATCACATAAATTCTGACCTTTGCATACTTTGAAAAAATCACATACTTTGAAAAACAACAATATCGACAACTTTGAAAAATCACATACTTTGAAAAAATATGAAAAATAAAAATGAAATCTGAAATCAAAACACCAACATCACCGACACCAACTACCACAACCACGACCACCAACACCATCGACTCCAATTACAACAACCACGACCACCAACACCACCGACACCAACTACCACAACCACGACCACATTACCGCCACCACGACCGACCTATGACCACCACACCCACAAAACCACCATTTTCTGACCTATGCATTTTTAGATCTCGTTTTTCATTTTCATTTCAGTTTTTTTTTGTGGTGCTGGTTTGGTGGTTGAGGGTGGTGTGAGAGATCTGAAAAGGGTGAGATTGTTGGAGACGAAGGAGGAGGTGGTGGTGGCTGTTGGAGATGAAGGAGGTGGCTATTGGAGAAGGGTGATGTCGATGTTGTGGTGGCTGTTGGTGGGGAAAGGCGGTTGTTTTTGGGTTGTTGGTTGTGAACAAATGGTTGTGCGGCAGTAGGCGGCGAGATGTGGAGGGGGAAAGGAGAGTGGTGGTGCCGGTGGCGTGGAAGGTGGTGGTGGTTGGCTGGCCGTGGTGGGGGTGGCGCGGCGATGTTGGTGTGTGAGGAAGAGGGTGGGTGATTTAATTGGGTTTTGTTTTTTGGTTTATAAGAGATGTGAAAGAAGAGATATAGAGAGGTTTTTTTGCTTTTCAGATGAGTGTTTTTATTTTATTTTTTTGGTTTGAGTAGTTTTTTGTTGGGGTTTTTTTTGAGAGAATGAGAGAGGATGAGGGAATGAGAAAAAATGTGAGAGAATGATTAATGAGGAAGTGTGCAGGGAGAATAGAATGAGGAGAAGTTGTGGATGATTATGGAGAAGTTATGGAGGATTAGGGAGGGAGATTAGGAAGATGGATTTGTGACCCTTCAATGAGATGTAATCTCATCCCTCCATCCCTTCAATGGATTTGTGACCCTTCAATGAGACGTAATCTCAGGTACGAACTAAAATACGGTGCGAACCGTACAAACTAACTAATTAAACCCATTCAAGCTCGCTGTATTATCCCTCTACCTAGAACAAACAATTCGATAGTAACTTCGATCGCATCCCACCACAAACACCTAACTTCGATCACCTCCCACCACTTCCGCCGTCGGCCGCCACTTCCACCGTCAGCCGCCACTTCCACCGTCGCTTATACCACCTATATTCTCATCGACGACGCTTTCAAAAAACGAATTTCAGTCGATTATTGAAAAAAAAGGTTAGCTTCAATTCTTATTTTAATGTTTCAATCTATTCAATTGTAAAGATTTGAGTAGTTTTATAAGAAAACATAAGATTATAATCAAAAAAATTGATCTTTAGCTATGAATTCTAATTAAAAATTAGGGTTTATAAAACTTGGTCATTACAAATTTCGCTTTTTTAATTGTTTTAGGGTTATAATTTGATGTAGTTCTTCAAAGATGGTTTCACTATATGAATTCTTCCTTAATTTACCGGTTATGGTACCTAATACGTAAAATTTTTTGCTTGGATTTAAATTCCCGCCGTAAGAAAAAAGTGATTGGAACATTTTTATTGAGAGACTGTTTTATTGATCTTTCAAGTTGATTGTTTTTATGCCTGGTGCATTCGTGTCAGAACTTCGTAGGATATCAGTTTGGTCAGGAACATCATTTGGCCATGAACATTTTTTGCCTGTGTATTACTTTTGTATTGCTTTGCCCTTCACTGCAATTTGGTGGGGTTATTTTGTTTTGTTTGATATTGGTTTCTTCAAAGTAGATCAGAAGAACATCAATAAAAGAATTTGTTGTTTCTTGGAATCTCGGGCAAGGCTTGATTTTATGTGAAATGGGCTAGACAATGATGATACTCCAGCCTTATCTCACAGTCAATGATGTTTGCTTGAAATGCAATGTAATGAATCAAGTTTATCTTGATTCTTGTAGTTCCAAACTTCCACTAATTTATTGCTCTCAGTATAATTACCTAGTTTAGAAAGATGGGACATTGGATGGGATGTCAGGTTCCATCTCTAATTATGTGGGGTGTTTCATTATGTCTTATTTTTTGCAAAAACATGCGATGTTCACCCTGAAGGAGTGAAGCCCCATCATAGTTAAAAAAAAAATTAAGAAGATGGTACTTGTTGGCAGATTGGTTGTGAACTGTATGCAAGTATCATTGCACAATATTACAAAGTGCGAATCCTTAAACAATACTAGTTAGATGCTTCTATTCACACAGGTTTGGTTCAATAAGTATGTCGAGGGACGTTATTCTGTTGTCCAGGTGATATTGAGCTGCTGAAATTCCATTTTTGCTCTTTGAGAGAGTAGTCTTCTACTATTATTCTTGACATTTACGGAGTGAAAATGATGTAATACGTAACTACTTATGGTGAGACTACTTGAGAAATTCCATCAGACGAGCGATAATGATTGTAAATTTGTAGTGATAAAATTGGTTGTAGGGTGAAGACTATAAAGTTTAGTTTCTTTTTACTCCCGCTTATATTTATAGCAGGTAGTCACTGATCTTGTGCGCTGGTTTCTAATCTCGTGTGGCGAATATAATTCAGGTTGTGTGATGACGGCAGGTACCAACATTGCCATCTTTGACCATGGGAGTTTATGTTTGGAGCCAAATGATAAGACGGATTTAGTATGTACTAAGATGGGTCGAGTTAAGAAGTTTAAAGGTATGGAAGAGGATACTTTGTAAGTAATAATATGATTAATTGAATATCGAGTTTGGAAGAGCGAAGAAAAAGAGTAGTAGCAACACAGGTGCGAGTTGGACTGTAAGCTGAAAGCATGATGCATTTGATTTACGCGACACCAGTTCAAGCCTTGTATGTAACACACTTGTGTGTTGTGCGTAAAAGAAATTCTATTAGATTTGCAATTCCAAAGCCACGTGATGCCGCTTCTTACTTTTGTCACATTGGTTTTATTATAATAGTTTTATCATTCCATATCTTTACTATATTTAAAGTAGTGTATTTAGCAACATAGTATCTAGTAATTTAAAGGAGTGTATTTAACTAGTTAATGATATATATCTAGTAATTTAAATAATTGTATCTAGCAACTTAAAGGTATGTATCTAGCAATTTAGATAAGTGTATCTAGCTACCTAAATGTATGTATCTAGTAATTTAAAAGAGTGTATTTAGCTAGCTAATGATATATATCTAGTAATTTAAATAATTGTATCTAGCAACTTAAAGGTATGTATCTAGCCATTTCGATAAGTGTATCTAGCTACCTAAATGTATGTATCGAGTAACTTAAAAGAGTGTATCTAGCTAATGATATTTATCTAGTAATTTAAATAATTGTATCTAGTAACTTAAAAGGTATGTATCTAGCAACTTAGATAAGTCTATCTAGCTACCTAAATCTAAGTATCGAGTAACTTAAAAGAGTGTATCTAGCTAGCTAATGATATGTATCTAGTAATTTAAATAATTGTATCTAGCAACTTAAAAGTATGTATCTAGTAACTTAGATAAGTATCAAACAATTTAAATAGGTGTATGTATCTAGCTAGCTAAATGTACGTATCTAGCAACTTAAAAGAGTGTATCTAACAAGATAAAGGTTTGTATCTAATAACTTAATGAGATCAAACGAGATGAACGAGTATCCTAAACTTAGGACGGAAAATGGTCCAGGAACGGGGTGAAAACCCTAAATTGAACCCTAAAAGAGGGAGGGTGAGCCCTAACGAGGGAAATGAGATCAAACTCGGGGGCCGGATATCTTAAATTTACCCAAAAATGTCGTCTGACTTGTATAGATGATCTAAATGATGTAAACGTCTGTATTTGCTTGTTTTAATTGTGTTGGAGATCTTATAATGTTTGGTTTTGTAGTATAATGCAACATGTAGAGTCAGCAATCATTTTGCGCCGGGCCAAGGCGGGCGGCACGAGTACGACACGACACGACACGATGAAGAAAACGATTTCCTAAGCATGTCTTTAATTTTGCAAATGACATAATCACACATTAGTTATTCGACTGTTTTACGCTTACAGGTTACGACCGTCTTAAACAATAATTTTGTATTTCCTGAAGAAAATGTAGATCTTTATACATAAACATACTCATATATGTTATAAATTAATTTGTCATAAAATTAATAAAGGTCTTATGCATGCAAACAATAAATCAAAATAAGGAAGAAATAATGTCCTTACAATATAATTTCGGTTCAAATGGGCACAAAAGAGATCTCCTTTTCTTTTGTTCTTGAGCTCTCCAAATGGAAGAACAAGGATTCAAATGTAGAATCCCTCCCAAAAGCATATACCCAAGGAATACATCTTAATAACCAATATTATTTAGATCTAGTAATAATATTAGTTTTTGCTATAAAATGATACAAAATAAATTGTATTTTGCTCTTGAAAATTTTCGGTCAAGAGATGGAGTATTTGTGAGTTTTATTTCTCTAGATTTCACAAGATGTAGAGAAAAATACATTTCTTACACTAGAAAAATGTTGTATGTAAAAAGGATGAATGAATGAATTAAAAAGAAAAAGCTCTTTTTCTTTTCTTGTATGGTTGGCCGAAAATTGGCTTGGGTAGGATGCCCAATACTTTTGATTTTTGCTCTTCTCAAAAGCATAGGTGTGCATGGCTAGAGATTAGACTTTAATAATTATGTTTTCTCTTATTAAAATAATCAACATAATTATTCCACTAATACTCCTTCTAATTTTCGGTTTATACAAGATAAAATGGAAGGTCCATTTTATTTTGTCATTTGTCAAGTGTGACATATGTGACATGTTACTTGACATGTGAATTTGTAATGTATTTTTAACATATTAAAAATCAACATACTCATAAAATATGTCATTTACAAAATCGACTAGTAATTCGTAATTACTTGTACAAAAAATGTTTCCAAATTATAAACGACAACATTCTGTATTTATAATAATATATTCATTCCGTTTTAATTTGTTTCTGCAAACAATAATTTCATCCAAGTAATAAAATAATTCGATTACTTAGACCGTGTCTTATTTAATCATATTTACAATAAGATACGTAAATTATACTCACAAAATCATCCGTCAATTTTAAGCAATTTAATTAACTCGTATCGGTATACGATTAATTAAATAATCAATTAAGAGTATTTCCCTATAGGTATGACCTAAGGGGATCAACTGATCACCACCGTCGCACGACAGTAATGTCAAACTCTAGTCAGCCAATCATTAACGATATGTGTGGACCAGTTGACTGTAAAATATTACATCCCACATGTATTCTTAAAATGAGATTTAATAATGATTTTTAAATCATGTGATCGCACTATTGTTGAGGACACATTTCCCAACATTCCCCTGGTAGAATTATGTCATATCTTCCCGGGCAAAGTCAAATAATCGTTTGCTTCATTCCAATAAAGTTTGTATTGTTTCTGGAAGAATTTTCCCAAGGGAAAATATAAATACTTCCTCCATTCAACTCCACTCTACCATCTTTCCTTTTCCATCCATTCAACTCCACTCTACCTATTTCCTAAAAAAAAAATGTCAAATGACCATTTTGTCCTCATACCCATTACTTATTTACAATATTTGTCACTCATACCCCACTACTTCTACATCAAACTCCACCCTTTTCCACCCATACCCCACTTAATTATATTATACCTCATTATTTATTTACAATATTTTCCACCCAACCCCACCCTTCTTAATATTTGTGCAAAATACAAATAGATAGAGTGGAGTTGAATGGAGGAAGTATATAGCAAGGAACTTGAGGTGTTCCTGAAAACGATACAAGAAAATTGTGGGGTAATATCTGTCCGCAATACATTAATAACTAAGTATTGTACTTTGTTAACACACATAGATCTCATCTATGCATGGCTGATGGTTTCCTGTCAGTTTTTGACGTCCTTGGCAAACATCTTCACCAGGTGTACTCCAGAACAACATCAATGCATTTTGAACATTAGGAACTGATTTGTTCGTAAGCATAGAAAGAAACTTTAGATATCAACTTGTTATCGGATAAATCCCCCAATACTGATACTGTCATCTCTAGTTACCTCTTGCGGTATCAAGGGAAGATCTTCCCAGCGAGTTATTCTGGAATTAGCCGCAACAAAAAAAAAGTGTTAGCAGACTTATTGGGTGTGACTAAGAGGTACACAAAAAATATATTGTGTTAAAAGATATAAATAAGTAAATACCCATCTAATGTTGGACAGCCCTAGGCTATTTTCTTTGTTATAAACTCCTACAGAGAGCGAGGCAAGGACTTTGCATTTGGTTTCTGAACAGCATTGCATCCATTTGCTACGTGTTTCACCTTCGCCTGTTAATTTCAGAATCTCACACACTTAAATATAATGATTTGTAGGTATAAAATTCCCTCAAATACTAAATTTATTATATATTGCAATCGAGAATTTCATCAACGACGATCTTGTGATGATAGACATCTCCAGGTGTTAGAAAAGTCTGTAAGAGCAACTTAAAATATGTTTGCAACCACCAATCAGAAGTATGCTCATTAATTCACTAACTCATTTGTTCTATATACTTCCTAAATTATTCAACCAAGAATGGTGTTGATATTTGTTCATCATATCCCACACTTATCAGATGAACTTTCTAAGCTCAACCTTGCAAGACTAATAATACTTTCGGCTATGCTATCGATCGATGTCGATGGTGACCCTATTAGCCTCTCCATACTCAAGCATGAACTCTCTGGCTTGATAATCTGATATCTATAGTGACCCAGGTATACAAACCACATAGATACACATGTTACTCCCTCAGTATACACATATGAGGACTTTAGATACACAACCGCTTACTATCACTGCCACAGAAGCACCAACTAATACAAAACGACTAGACCACACCACCCACCACCTCTCAACCTGCCCTAAACACAACTTGTGACACCACCAGACCAATCAGACGACCGTTACAACAGAAACTTAAACCTATATCGGCGACATCACTAGTGACATAACTGACCACCTTAGACAGCGACTGGGACATTACATGTTACCACCATATAGCACGACAAACATCTCCAAGATCACGAGCAAGCTACTCGACCCACCGCAAAACCACCAAAACTCCGACTTCCACCTCGAACAACCCGTACCACGAGCATGAACCATACGAACTACTCAATACCTATGTTACTCCCTCCAGATAAACATGGTATTACTACTAGATACACAAATCGATTTGTGTATCCAGTAGTAATACCATACGTATCCGGGCTGGTAGTTTGTGTATCCACCGCACCACCATGATCCACCAAGCCCACCACCAACGCCACCACCACCACCACCACCACCACCATACAACTACAAGCAACCCAAGTCTACCACACCAACACAACGTAAAAACAGACAACGCAACCAAACAACGCATGCGATAGCTCGGCCACCCTAGGTGACTCCGGCGACGACGCTGACTACTCTAGAGAACACACGACACCCGAATTTCATCTTTATCATTATACATCCTACCCTCCACCGCCATTAGCCATTAGACCAAGGACCATAAACTCGCTTGCTGCCACCACCTCGACAACCACCGAAGTCGTTTAAAGCTTACGAGGACGTTTTGTTACTCGCAATCATCCATCTCAATCAGTATTGTGAGTATTTTTATGAAATTGTAATTGGTTTTTAGTAGATCTATGTTTTCAAGCACGAAAATTTTTGAAAATGCGAAATAAAAATGAGTAAAGACTGCCGACGTAAGGTGAGGAATGATTTAAATAATGAAAATAGTACAGAGTTGAGCAGAGAACGACAAGGACTCACCGACATGGTCGGCGTATGGTGAGGATGAAGCAGATTGCGAGGAGAGATAATATAGAGGAAGTAGCGAATGCATTGTTTGAGTCGAGTGAGGAGATCCTTGTTAACTCCGGTAAAGAGTACCAGTCGTCGAACCTCCGGCGAGGCCCGCTGGCGTGCTTGGTGGTGCTTGATGTTAGTGAAAGTATATGTCAGGGAAATGATAACAGTAGCAGGTTACCAATTTGGGTTTGTTATTTGTGAGGAAGAGATTTTAAGGTGGGCCGCTTACTCCTGGATTAAATCTTAATCTGACGGTTGTTATTTAGTTCGCACAGTTCACACCGAACAATAGGTTCGCACGAGATCCTATATATATATATAGAGATTGAATCATGTGAGGCACCCTTCTTAGGGTGAGGCGGCTGGACACCTTCTAAACCATTAGATTAAACAACTACAAGTGCATCAGATGTTGACACGTGTCCCCTAATATAACCCCTAACAAACTCCAAATTTCCCTCACTTCATACATTTATTCCGTCACATTTACTCCCTTCACTCTCTCTCTTCAAGCCGTCTAAGACAATGAGCTCCTTCATCGCCATTCACTCAGATTTCGACGCCATTACTACTAAGCTTCCGTTCCGCCATTAACACTGAGCTTTCTGACCTCCGTTATCAACCATAAGTTATGTGCTTCTATGTGCTTCTATCATCTGTGTCTGTAACTTACAAGTATTTTCAGCTTGATTACCTTTTCGTTGAGTTTGCAGACGCTCCCGTAAAGTTTTGTATCCATTTTTCTCTCCAGATTCTTCTTGATACTTATTTACGATTCCGTTGCTAATACTAGAAAGGATCTTTAGTTTCCAATCAATTTGATTTCATTGTCTCCCCATTAATTATGAGCTGATTTTTGGTCAATGTTTTTCTTTTAGGTTGAGAACCTACAGGGTAATGGTGTAAGGTATAGGAATACCATTGAAGGGCTTACCGGAATTATCAACAGTCAAGGATGGAGACAGCTATTTGCTGGTCTTAGCATTAACTATATCAAAGTCGTACCTTCCGTGGCAATCGGGTTTACTACATACGACATAATGAAATCTGGTTAAATCGACGCCTCATCATAAGCGACCAAACAATATCCGGAGGGTGATGTGCAGAAGCTAAATTAACATTTTGCAACGAGGACAAGTAAAGACGGGAACAGTCGTAAGTTATTTTTATTCCATAATTTGATGACATACTTCAGTAGATTTCAAACAAAAGGCTCACATGATTCTTTATCTTGGTCCATGTAACCATGGCTCAAAAGAATACTCGAAATTCATTAAATTAGAAAAGACGATTGATTAATATAGTATATATAATTCTTACATTGATTTGATTCCGGTCTCAATTGAATATCTGATTGCATACTATTACTACTACATTGCTCAAGCCCTACAACATTTCTTAAACTTGACATATATATGCCTAAATCTCTAGACTTTCAAAAACTCTTTAAATTTACGGGCTGTAGACCGAGGGCCCACATTTGCATTTCCAACTCTCAGGCTCATAGTTTGCAAATTGGATCCCTACACGGCCTGTGATTGTAGGAACTTTGATAGCTATACATGGGTTACAACCATCACACTTGCCCTCACAAGTTGGTGGTCTTGACCCAAGTTGGTTCATGTGCATTCCTTTGTAGCTTCCTGGTTCCGAAACCTGCCAGTCAATACAATTTTCAATTTCAAAATTTCCGAAATTTTGTAGAAGTAAACGGGTTTAAAGAGATTCGAAGATTGTAGGAGTCAGACTGAAGGAAAAAAGGCAATACCTGTTTTGAAATCGTATGAAGCTTCTACATTCTCGGGATCGACTACGATGCACTGAACAAAATAAATTTAGTTTTAGTATAACGAATGAATTTTTGATCTTTGACGGGTTTCAAACCCGTGTCATGCTTCAATAGCGGGTTTCGTTAATAGTTCTTTGGTTAAGACATACCCAGTTCTTTGAGAAGTAGGAGGTAAATGTCTACTAGTCTAGGAAACCAAGCCATTACATGCAGAAGTAATGCTAAACAAGAGAGGAACTTTATCATCATTACTTCAGGAAATCAAATGATGAAAATGATGATTAGAGAGAAATATTTATATTTTTAGAGAGAGATGAAGAGATTGATAGAATTCCAAAACACTTGGAGTTAGAGAAGCCCAGGTGTAAAATCTTGATAGAATTCCAAAACACTTGGAGTTAGAGATTGATAGAATTCCAAACACATTGGACTAACCCGAATGCAGTAGAGGTTTTCTACTATACCTGAAAAGGGCTACACATACACTGACTCACTGAGCCTTGTTAGTGCTAGTTTGGGTTGAAAAATTCTTATCTACGAGTATAAGTTGTTATTTGTCTACTTTCATATCGGATTTGGTCATTGTCGTCTATTAGCTCAAAAGGTAGAGCAATGTGTTATTGCACATGGTGTGGGTTCGAGCCCCACATAGACGAACATATATAAAGCACTAGTTACACTTTGTAGTAACATTAGTTGTTCTATGCGGTAAAAATAATTATCGAACAAAGTGATGCTAGCTAAGAATAACACTAGTTATTTGATAATGTAACATTGTTTCGTATATATAATAACACTGTTTATCTGATAAAGTAACACTTATGTTACATATATTGATAATAGAAGCTCATGTAGGAATTGAACCTACATCCTTTGTGCAATTGCACAAATGCTCTACCAATTGAGCTAATGAGCTAGTTTAGTAGAAACTGAATATTCCACCAACACACTACAGTTGATGTAATGGCCACAATATAAGTTTATAAGTCACCACTTCACCTGAGTATTCGAGTCATATGTTTCTCATGTTATTCCAAAGAGCATGTAGTGTTATTCCAGTAACTTGTCATGTTATCACATAGAGTAACCGTGTTATTATTCTATTAACTTGTTACGTTATTCCATAGAGCCAAATAATATTATGTGACACAAAAGGCATGTATTATAACACAATATCCTATTATGATAACATAGTTATAGTTACGGATTATAAAGCGCGAAAAACCAATTCTAATGATCTGAAGACAAACTAGTTCCGTCGATGACCGTATAAGGCACATTATATGCATTTAAAATCTGAATAAGGTATGAGATTCACAAAATAAGGTCTGAGATTCACCAAATAAGGTAAAGAGCAAAAAAGGTGATTTTAAGACCAAGTTTCACAAAACAAGCTCTAAGATTCATGAACAGATCGAGATTCACAAAACAAAGTCCGAGATTCACCGAATAAAGAAAAGAGCAAAAAAGGTGATTTTAACCACTTATGATGACCAAGTTTCACAAAACAAGCCCTAAGATTTACTAAATAAAGTATGAGATTCACAAAATAAGGTCTGAGATTCACCAAATAAGGAAAAGCGCAAAAAAAACGTGATTTTAACCACTTATGATGACCAAGTTTCACAAAACAAGCTATAAGATTCACTGAACAAGGTCTGAGATTCACAAAACAAAGTCTGAGATTCACCTAATAAAGAAAAGAGCAAAATAGGTTATTTTAACCAATTATGATGATCAAGTTTCACAAAACAAGCCTTAAGATTCACTGAATAAGATATGAGATTCACAAAATAAGGTCTGAGATTCACCAAATAAGGAAAAGAGCAAAAAACGTGATTTTAACCACTTATGATGACCAAGTTTCACAAAACAAGCTCTAAGATTCACTTAACAAGGTCTGAGATTCACAAAACAAAGTCTGAGATTCACCTAATAAAGAAAAGAGCAAAATAGGTGATTTTAACCACTTATGATGATCAAGTTTCACAAAACAAGCCTTAAGATTCACTAAATAAGGTATGAGATTCACAAAATAAGGACTGAGATTCACAAAATAAGGCAAAGAACAAAATAGGTGATTTTAACCACTTATGATGACCAAGTTTCACAAAACAAGCTCTCAGATTCACTGTACAAGGTCTGAGATTCACAAAATAAGGTCTCGGATTCACCAAAGAGAGACAGATAGACAATCACTCAAAAAGTTTCATGTGCCATAGTAAAGCAAGATATTGAAACAAACCCGGTTAAAATACAAAGCAAGCATCTTCTCCTCATCGGCAGCGCACTTCCTACCAATCATAGGAACACATTTAATTTTTAGTCTATATAAGTAACCATGAGCAATTGTATTGCTGATAGTCTGAAACAACAAAAAGTTAAAGCATGATTTCCCTGAACTCAGTAGAGTCAAAATCATGTACTTACAATGTTTTGATTTCATAAAATCCCCTCACAGTCACAACTCACAAGTATAAGATGAATTTAAGTGTGATGGCAAATTAAGAGCATACTTATGGTCTGATAAATGATACCTGAAGAGGTCTAAGTAGATAGGTTGTGTCCAGTTAGCACAGTCCAAGCCGAGCTTCCGAAATGCTGAGAAAATATCAGTAAAAGAGGAAAGTGAGGACTGAAATCAGCGAGTGAAATAGCAAAGGTAATTGAGCCTTGAGTCGTATATTTGGGACACACAGTAGCATATGCTTTGAAATAATAAAACAGCATGTTGACAAACAGCAGTACGAGTCAAACTACATAGCACGATTCAAAAATAACAGCTCAAAAGTTTCCATTACCAAGGGCTTCTATCAGCATAGTTGGCTTCAAGATCTTTAACTTCTGCACAGTTTCAGCAAAAAAATTGAAGTCAATCCAAATGATAGATGTTACTCATTTACTGGACTTCTCAGAAAATGAAATCTATTATCCCATTTTTGTGAAATGGAAAGACATTCTCATCACAACTTTACCATAGCATAGCTCCCACGCCACCAGTAAATTATATCTTCAGAATGTACCGACTGATAACTAATGGCTTCAAACTTAATATATCAAACGCAATAACAGATATTTAGAGTTCAGACTTACTGCTACAAGCTAAATTCTTCAAGCAACACACACCAATTGATTATACAGATTTCACAACCGACGCCCTACAGTAACCAACTCAGTACAGCTAACAAATAAAGGCCAAATGAGTTTTCATACTATATCTTTGCAAAACTATGCTGTACATTACATAACACACATGTTTTCTCATTTACTCACGCAAATCATTCACTAGCAAAATGAGATTGTATAGCCCTTTCAAACTTGTTCATTAAATGATTAAAATACTCGAGAGGTTCGATTAGACAAGGCTTTAATTGGTGATGGAAATTGGTTCTAATCAAGTTCAACCTTGAAAGAAATCCACATAAAACGCTAAAGTTGTAACTTGTAATCGAACTTCAATTATTCAACCGAAGGTACCCATAGATCGAGCCTTGACTAAGATAGTTACCAAATAACACATAGTATGAGATTAATTACCCAACGCCTCCGAAGATCCTTACTCAATGCTCTTAATACGGTGACTAAATTCCACGGCATAAATCTTAATCGTAATTTAACATTAATCACAGGTCAATCTCTTAAACTTATGCCACAAAGCGATACAAAGCTCACGTAAACGCTACAAAAATCGGACAACATTCGGATATACGAGAAAAAGATAGCAAATTAGTGAAGACGGATGAACAATCAAGCCAAAACTATCCAGAATTTTCGAAAACAACAACACAAAAACACAATTATTAACAACTAACATCAGTGCATAAGATTATTACTTCACTAATTAAAAATTAACACAATACATCAACGAAAAACTACACTATGTATGAACTAACACAAAATTTGATGTAAATCATTAAAATTACAAGCGAAAAGGAGAAAAGATTATATGGAGACATACCAAAAACAAAGTGTTGATAGGGTTCATGGCGCGACGATTCTTAGCAAACATCACCAATTATATGAATATGCTCAATTTTGATAAAAACTTATGAAATTACCTCAAAATTGCTCAAAATCTTTTGCTGAAATTGCTTAATTTGATGAAATCTTCTTCTAAAATTGCTTAATTTGATGAAATCTTCTTCTGAAATTGCTTAATTCGATGTTGTTTTTTTTGAAAATCGTTCCTTTGATTCTCCGAAAACGAAAAATTTGGGGCGTGCGCCAAATTGTTTTGTTGTTTTTGTAGTGATAGAATCTGCAAATTTGTGTAAACTAAAGAAGGTAAAGAATTTGGGCTTGTTTTAGTTTAGAGAGAGGAAGTATTTTGGCCTAAATGAAAAGATTATGAAAGACCCCAAATTTCCAGCCCAATGAATAATTGGAAATCAGTCCAATGTAACAATTTGGTGAGTCCGGCCGCCTCGCCATAATGAGGTGCCTCACCGGATCCGGCCTCTATATATATATATATATATATATATATATATATATATATATATATAGTGTCAAGTTCTTCTAAGTCCCTTTTTTTTTTTTGAGTCCATAAGTCCCTCTCACAACCCTTGGATCATGCATGGTGGAAGGTTGAGATTGAAAGCAAAAAAACACACTTAACACTAATTAGTTCACTTCTCTCTCTAGTTTTAATAATACATTCACTAATTCATTATCATTCACAATTAACACCATATTTTGTCTTATATTTCAAAGTTTATGAAAATTTTGTTAACATTTTTCTGTTTTTTTTTTTTTTTTTTCGTTTTTTTTTTTCGAGACAAGTTTTCTACTGTTTCGTTTTTTTTTTTTTTTTTTTTTCGAGACAAGTTTTCGACATTTTAGGATTTTGCGAGTGTAATTCTAACAGCAAAAAGTGTAATTTTAAGAAATATTTTCGAGAATTTAGCGTTTAACTTCAATTTTTTTCGAGTGATTTTAACGAATAATATTTTGAATTTTTGTCATTTTATCACAAGTTATTGTAATTTAGTATTTTACGAGTGTTATTTTAATGACAAAAAGTGTTATTTTAGTCCAGTTAAGTGTAATTTCAGTCCAATGAGATTGTTATTTTTAGTCAAAGAGAATGTAATTTTCGTCCAGAAAAGTGTAATTTTAGTCCAGAGAAGTATAATTTCAGTCCACTGAGAAAGTAATTTAAGTCCATTGAGAATGTAACATTAGTCCAATGAGAATATGAGAATATGACCAAGTCCATTGAGAGTGTAACTGTAATACCCCGTATTTTATATAATAAATTAAATGGATATTATATAATAAATTAAACGGATATCATTATATATTAATTATTATCAATTTTATATTGCCAAGTAAGCCGGGTAAATTATTGAGTCGATAATTTCATTAAGTTATTTTATTTAACTCGCGTCGTATCGAGCTAAGTTAATTGAGTCGGTTTATATAGAATTCGGTGTGGTGACCCATTGAGTGGCCCATTATCATCCAGCCCATCTAACCCTAACCCTAACCCTAAACCTAATAGTACCCCTAATCCCTCAACAGTCAACCCGCCTCCCTCCTACACTCCCTCAAACCGCCTCCTCTTTTCTTGGATCCCATCTCGGCTTTCACACAAAACGAGAGAGAGAGAGAGAGTGTCTGGGTTGTTGACGGCGCTTGACGAGGAAGGGGTAGGGGCTTTGTCGACGTCCGAGGGTGGCCGTGGTGGCTGTTGTGGTGGCGGAAAGGTAAGCACGTCACATTTCTTTACATTTTCATTGTTTATGTCGTGGGTTTTGGGTGTTGTTCGTGTCTTAGGGTGGGGATCTTTGGTGGTTGGTGTCCGGGTATAGGTAATGGGTGGTAAGGGGCGAGTGTATTGGTGGTGTTTAGGGTGGTTGTTGGTGGTGATAATGGCGGGAGAAGGCGCGGCGACATGGGTGGTAGAAACGGGTTATTACACGGGTTTTCGGGGAGTTTAGGCAGTGGGTTTTGGGTGGCACCACCGTGGACTAGGGGAGGTCGAAACGGTGGTGCTAAGTGGTCGGTGTTCGTGGGTTGACGGCGAGTAGGGCGGTGGTTGTTTGGCAGAGTCTAGGTAATAGTTGCGGTGGTTGCGGGGGAGGAGAAACACGGGCGTTTGGTGAGGTTTGGCGGTGAACCAGGCCAAATGACGGCCGTGGTTCACCTCGCCGGCGGGAGTCGACCCTCGTGGGGGTGGTCTGGGTGGTTGGGTCGGTGTGGGGGATCGGGCTGGTGGTGTCACGGCCTGTGGTGGCGCGTGGTGGCTGGTGAGCGCGTGGGAAGGGGGTGAGGTTGTTAACGGGTTGTTTTAGTGTTTAAAAACGGGTTTTCATAATTTAATCGTTATATTTCGTAATGGGTCGTGTTCTTAATTAATTAATATAATTTCCGTGTCATTAAATAATTGAGTTAAGTTAATTCCCGAGTTATTTAATATAATTTGAGTCGGGATTGTTCGAGTTGTTCAAGTGTTGATTCGTTTCATCACATAATTCGTTTAAACCTCTAATTATCGTTTTGGTTTGAGTTCCGAGTTATTTAAAATAAAATAATAATTAATAATGACTAATTAATTAAAGACGGGTCTTTGAGTCGGGTTTGTTAAAAGAGAAAAGTTACTATATCGGGAAAGTTTCCACTTTGGGAGATTTCTATATTTAGTAGTTAATAATTATAAATATTATAATTGTTTTAGGTGACGGATTCGTGAAGGATCGATAATCAAATTCATTGCTTTATTTCTGGACTGCTTAACTGCTTAATTGGATTTGCTGGCACTTGAGGTAGGGAAATACACTTGTCCTATTATCGTTGTTGTTGAATTGTGTTGACTTGATTCGTGATTGTTGATTTACGTTATGATTCATATACGGGAAGGTGATTGACTGTGTTGATCGTGTTGAGTTTGTTATCACAACATTCGGTAGCTGGCATGATTTCATTCATTAATATACATATTGTGTTGCATTATTACTGTTGCGCATTTCATATGCATTGGAGTTGGAGGATGGTGTAGGAGTGGCGATGTTGAGATACGATGTGGATTGTGATAAGGCCCAGGCGGGTTCTGCAGGACTTGCCCTGGTGTCCTCAAGGAAATGCGGATCGGCTACGGTCGATATATATAGTCTAGGGGATCGGTATGGTGGGTTGTCCGGGTTATGAGATATGAAAAATGAGATATGAGATATGAGTTGAGATGGAGATGGAGGTGACGGAGGATCATGCATATCATATTTTGTTGTTTAATTGTTTTCCCTACTCAGTTTCGCGGCTGACCCTGTGTATTCGTGTACGCCTGTGATGATCCAATTATTGGGGAGCAGATTGTGGTATTTTAGACCGATGGGAGCTGGCCGGGAAGAGAGCTTGGATGACGGACTTAGTGCCTAGCCCACCTTAGTCTTATTAGTAGTTTATCAGACTTTATCTTTTGGTCATATTTTTGGAGGCTTGTTTTAATTCCAGTTGTAATCTCACTATAAACATTTTAATAAAGTACTGTGTTTCTTTCCTTTGTATCTCTCGCCTCGGGTTTCGAGATGATAACACCGTCATTTATCCGAGGAGTCCTAGTTCAGGCCCTTAAATAAATGGGGGTGTTACAAAGTGGTATCAGAGCGAACGATCCTCAGGCCTAAACCAATGAACCCAATGAACATAGGAAGAGTCTAAATAAAATGAACCCCGGGATAGAACTGTTAGGAGCACACTAAGGTAAGGTATGAGTTAGGGGCCCCCTCACACCGAACCACCGGCCCTCTCGTTTGACCCGGAACCCCGAGTGTATATGAGAGAAAGGGTAGCAAAGTTGCTTGAGGTTGAACATGAAATTCCAATATCGTTGCCTAAGTGTTAACTGATTGATACATTGATTATTGCATAACCGAGTGATGTATACCTTGCGACCCATATATTCTAACCATTCTGCAGGTCAACGCTACGGTAAGTATTATGTATGAATGATGACGTGAGCATATGATGTTGTAGAAATGAGAAATAAAATTTTCGAGTTCAGGTTAATAATCAATGAAGTGTTGTGGTAGCCGTGAGTATGAAAATAATTGCGAGTCAATGATAGTTACCTAGTTGGATGTTGAATGATGTGTTGATTGTACTATTATGCCTAGTAATATGCGATTATGTGATCCCGAAGCCATGCTAGTATAGTATTGTGATAGTAATTAGAAACACTGTTGAATTGCATGTTTTAGTCATAGCAATTGTGATTTAGATGTAAGGAGTGGATCGAGATGCGAAGGGATTCTACGGGATAGATGTTTGCAAAAGTACAGTGTGAGATTTAAGTTAGGATGAGTTAGTATCGATAGTATGGTTGTAAGAGTTTGAAACGTAGAAAATGAATGACCTAGTGCTGAAACACGTTGTATGATTTTACTCTCGACTTGATCTTACTGCCATTTCTTTTCTGTTTATTGCCTAGGGATGAAAATTTTATGAGAGGTAGCCTCGTGAGTTAGTGTTCATTTGGCGTTGGTTTCATGCTTATATGATATACGGATTAGGAGTTATAAATATTTTAGTGGGCTGTGGGGGAAGTTCCTGTGAGTGATGTTTTGACCAACGATTTTGTAAAAATCCTCATTTAAATTGTGTTAATAATTTTTGCATAATTCCAACTCCATCGATCAGAAGTTTCGCATATGTTTTCAAATTAACAAACCACGAAAATTCTTGATGTCTTTATATTAAACGGTAGGTTTTGCAAACTGACCCAAGTCTTGGACCAATTCTTTGTCACATGTTTGTTTGGACCAACCGAGTTGTAAAATTCTTTAAAAATGAAATTTTTGTGTTTTGTACCTAATTATTTTTTCCCCTGTGTTTTAACTCTCCGTGTTTTATAAAAGTAATATGAATCAAGTTTTAATCGAGCAGTTATTTATTCGTGATTTTTGGAAGTTACAACGTAAACCAAAACATTTAAAATGTGCGTTCTATGTTAGGTTTTCATACAGTTGTTTGATTAATCCACGAGCCTTAGTAATGTAAATTTATAATGTTTTATATGACAATAGTAGCACGCATGTTCAGTAGTTAGGTATCTTAATCAGTGATAAAATTAAAGTTTAGTCGATAACATTATTGGCATGATAATATGAGTAAAATTGAATAAGCTTATTTAAATTGATTTCTAATCAAGGGTGAAATATGTTATACGAGTCCAGTTGTTTGCATATTTTATATACATTTGGCATGTTGTAATATTTTATATCATATTTGCATAGTGGTCGGATATATATGAATAATAAAACTATATCGTCGTACCTAAGTAAAATTGATGGCGTTAAAAGCTAAGGTGATTGTCCTAATATACTCGCATGAATGATTATAATAATTATGTTTAAATGTTTACACATGGATGGTAGTAATGATCGTGTCTAAATGTCCACCCATATAGGATGTCATCTGAGTTTAAAGACTTTCATGTGAGTCGGTGTGCCTATAGTATATTTATTACGTACATTGCATTAAATTATTTCAGTTAAACCTAAAACCTATAACATGAAAATAAACAGTGTTGTTAATTCTTAGTGGATATGTTCATCATTATATCGTCATAAAATACTAAAGGGATTCTTGCAATTGTAGGAGCATGATATAAAGGAAATTGTTTGATATAATACGACGATTGGTATAACTAGATTCTCGAGTCATCACTATCAATTATATTTTAATAAAGATTGTTTATGATAAATATATTAGCAGTTATAATGGGATAACCCTTTTATGATTCACATGATATGCGTTGGTTTAAATGATAGTCATTATAGTTACGTTTAGTTGAGTAGTGAATATAAGCGAGTAAAGAAGTGCAATTAAAATCCTGATGATTGAGGTAATAGTCGTGCATTAATAAAGATAGGACTGAAATGAATAAGATGAACCTGTAAATTACGATATATGAGTCGACACCTAAGCTGGTTTTGTTTAAAGGAATTAAATTAAGTCTATCTGACTTTGAGTTCGTAGTAAGCTGTAAATGGATTCTATGGACGACTCTGTTATAAGATCTATAATTAGGAAAGTTATTCACCGTCCAGTATGAAAGTAAAGGTTTTGAAAATGAAGTTAAATGTTGTCGTTGTCATAGATCATATGTTGTTACTTTTATCGGGAAACATGTTTTCAGAGGTGATATCGTGCAAACAATTTTGATAATTTAAAATATGAATTATGAGTATGTTGGTGATTGCTTAAATTCATCGGCCTAATTCGTGACCTAAACCGGTGAGTGAGTAAATGGTTGTACGGACATGTCAATGAGATCCTGTGATTGGGAGGGATAGCAGTGGTAGATCTGTTTTTCGTGATATGTTTACAAATGTGAGAAGTTTTAAGCTGTTTTGTTGATTCTGCTCTCGCTCGTTCAAAGTCTATAATTGATCATCAAATTCGTTTAGTTGTGAAACCGTGTAAACCTTGGTCCCCTTCTTGTTGTTCTTTTAGTCTGATGTTGTGTTTTAAGTTAAGCATGAGCTAAGTAATAAATGTTACTTGTTGACAATCAGTTAATTCCATAATAAAACCTTGTTTCGACTCTAATGTTAATGCGCAATATCTTATCGTGTGTTCTTTCCTGTTACATGTGGTTGATAGTGATTTTGTTGCATATGTATATGAAAGTGAAAAGAGGTTACGAGGACGTAACCATATTTCTAGTCGGGTAGGATTGTAAAATCTTAATGCTTAATTTGCACTTGTTTGTAGGTTATAGTTGACCAAGTTGATGTTAGTTGTGGGGTACCTATGCAAATGAGTTTTATACGTTTTATTCCTACCTCTGTTAGTTGGTTGATGTGTAAAAGGAGAGTGTGATTAAACTACTGGTAATGTGTTATGAGTTAGCCTATGAGCTGAGTTATGGTTACGGGAGATACGTTGCGGTCCAGTGCGACCATGGTTAATGAGTTTATGTTGAGTTTGAGATCGGAAATTGAGATGGAAAGAAGATGGTGTTCTCAGACGATTATATAGTGTTATACATTTGTGTTCGCAGGTAATTATTAGTTGTAGTTAATTGGATTAAGAAATGATGAGTTAAACTTAGGGACGAAGTTTATTTTTAGGAGAGGCGAGAATGTAACATTCCGTATTTGTTACGTTTAATTGATGAGTCAAAGTGTGTTAACCGTGTTAGAATTGCGTGACGTTCGTAAGTACGATATACAATACCATTTTGAGGTTTGGGTATGGGAGCGAACTTCGGGACGAAGTTCATTTTAAGGGGGGAAGACTGTAATACCCCGTATTTTATATAATAAATTAAATGGATATTATATAATAAATTAAACGGATATCATTATATATTAATTATTATCAATTTTATATTGCCAAGTAAGCCGGGTAAATTATTGAGTCGATAATTTCATTAAGTTATTTTATTTAACTCGCGTCGTATCGAGCTAAGTTAATTGAGTCGGTTTTATATAGAATTCGAATTGTGAGCTGACCCATTGAGCTGGCCCATTATCTGTCCAGCCCATCTAACCCTAACCCTAACCCTAAACCTAATAGTACCCCTAATCCCTCAACAGTCAACCCGCCTCCCTCCTACACTCCCTCAAACCGCCTCCCTCTTTTCTTCAGATCCCATCTCGGCTTTCACACAAAACGAGAGAGAGAGAGAGAGTGCCTGGGTTGTTGACGGCGCAGCAGGGAAGGGGTAGGGGCTTTTGTCGACGTCTGAGGGTGGCCGTGGTGGCTGTTGTGGTGGCGGAAAGGTAAGCACGTCACATTTCTTTTCTGTTTTCATTGTTTATGTCGTGGGTTTTGGGTGTTGTTCGTGTCTTAGGGTGGGGATGCTGGTGGTTGGTGTCTGGGTATAGGTAATGGGTGGTAAGGGGCGAGTGTATTGGTGGTGTTTAGGGTGGTTGTTGGTGGTGATAATGGCGGGAGAAAGGCGGCGACATGGGTGGTAGAAACGGGTTATTACACGGGTTTTTTCGGGGAGTTTAGGTGGGTTTTGGGTGGCACCACCGTGGACTAGGGGAGGTCGAAACGGTGGTGCTAAGTGGTCGGTGTTCGTGGGTTGACGGCGAGTAGGGCGGTGGTTGTTTGGCAGAGTCTAGGTAATAGTTGCGGTGGTTGCAGGAGGAGAAACACGGGCGTTTGGTGAGGTTTGGCGGTGAACCAGGCCAAATGACGGCCGTGGTTCACCTCGCCGGCGGGAGTCGACCCTCGTGGGGGTGGTCTGGGTGGTTGGGTCGGTGTGGGGGATCGGGTGGTGGCATCACGGCCCTGTGGTGGCGCGTGGTGGCTGGTGAGCGCGTGGGAAGGGGGTGAGGTTGTTAACGGGTTGTTTTAGTGTTTAAAAACGGGTTTTCATAATTTAATCGTTATATTTCGTAATGGGTCGTGTTCTTAATTAATTAATATAATTTCCGTGTCATTAAATAATTGAGTTAAGTTAATTCCCGAGTTATTTAATATAATTTGAGTCGGGATTGTTCGAGTTGTTCAAGTGTTGATTCGTTTCATCACATAATTCGTTTAAACCTCTAATTATCGTTTTGGTTTGAGTTCCGAGTTATTTAAAATAAAATAATAATTAATAATGACTAATTAATTAAAGACGGGTCTTTGAGTCGGGTTTGTTAAAAGAGAAAAGTTACTATATCGGGAAAGTTTCCACTTTGGGAGATTTCTATATTTAGTAGTTAATAATTATAAATATTATAATTGTTTTAGGTGACGGATTCGTGAAGGATCGATAATCAAATTCATTGCTTTATTTCTGGACTCGCTTAATCGCTTAATTGGATTTTTTGGCACTTGAGGTAGGGAAATACACTTGTCCTATTATCGTTGTTGTTGAATTGTGTTGACTTGATTCGTGATTGTTGATTTACGTTATGATTCATATACGGGAAGGTGATTGACTGTATTGATCGTGTTGAGTTTGTTATCACAACATTCGGTAGCTGGCATGATTTCATTCATTAATATACATATTGTGTTGCATTATTCTTGTTGCGCATTTCATATGCATTGGAGTTGGAGGATGGTGTAGGAGTGGCGATGTTGAGATACGATGTGGATTGTGATAAGGCCCAGGCGGGTTCTGCAGGACTTGCCCTGGTGTCCTCAGCTGCGAGCTGGCAGATCGGCTACGGTCGATATATATAGTCTACCGGGGATCGGTATGCATTTGGGTTGTCCGGGTTATGAGATATGAGAAATGAGATATGAGATATGAGTTGAGATGGAGATGGAGGTGACGGAGGATCATGCATATCATATTTTGTTGTTTAATTGTTTTCCCTACTCGGTTTTGGTGACCACCTGTGTATTCGTACGCTTTGTGATGATCCAATTATTGGGGAGCAGATTGTGGTATTTCGAGACCGATGGGAGCTGGCGGGAAGAGAGCTTGGATGACGGACTTAGTGCCTAGCCCACCTTAGTCTTATTAGTAGTTTATCAGACTTTATCTTTTGGTCATATTTTTGGAGGCTTGTTTTAATTCCAGTTGTAATCTCACTATAAACATTTTAATAAAAATCTTGTGTTTCTTTCCTTTGTATCTACTGCCTCGGGTTTCCGAGATGATAACACCGTCATTTATCTGAGGAGTCCTAGTTCAGGCCCTTAAATAAATGGGGGTGTTACAAAGTGGTATCAGAGCGAACGATCCTCAGGCCTAAACCAATGAACCCAATGAACATAGGAAGAGTCTAAATAAAATGAACCCCGGGATAGAACTGTTAGGAGCACACTAAGGTAAGGTATGAGTTAGGGGCCCCCTCACACCGAACCAGCGGCCCTCTCGGTTTGACCGGAACCCGAGTGTATATGAGAGAAAGGGTAGCAAAGTTGCTTGAGGTTGAACATGAAATTCCAATATCGTTGCCTAAGTGTTAACTGATTGATACATTGATTATTGCATAACCGAGTGATGTATACCTTGCGACCCATATATTCTAACCATTCTGCAGGTCAACGCTACGGTAAGTATTATGTATGAATGATGACGTGAGCATATGATGTTGTAGAAATGAGAAATAAAATTTTCGAGTTCAGGTTAATAATCAATGAAGTGTTGTGGTAGCCGTGAGTATGAAAATAATTGCGAGTCAATGATAGTTACCTAGTTGGATGTTGAATGATGTGTTGATTGTACTATTATGCCTAGTAATATGCGATTATGTGATCCCGAAGCCATGCTAGTATAGTATTGTGATAGTAATTAGAAACACTGTTGAATTGCATGTTTTAGTCATAGCAATTGTGATTTAGATGTAAGGAGTGGATCGAGATGCGAAGGGATTCTACGGGATAGATGTTTGCAAAAGTACAGTGTGAGATTTAAGTTAGGATGAGTTAGTATCGATAGTATGGTTGTAAGAGTTTGAAACGTAGAAAATGAATGACCTAGTGCTGAAACACGTTGTATGATTTTACTCTCGACTTGATCTTACTGCCATTTCTTTTCTGTTTATTGCCTAGGGATGAAAATTTTATGAGAGGTAGCCTCGTGAGTTAGTGTTCATTTGGCGTTGGTTTCATGCTTATATGATATACGGATTAGGAGTTATAAATATTTTAGTGGGCTGTGGTCGGGAAGTTCTGCAGTGATGATGTTTTGACCAACGATTTTGTAAAAATCCTCATTTAAATTGTGTTAATAATTTTTGCATAATTCCAACTCCATCGATCAGAAGTTTCGCATATGTTTTCAAATTAACAAACCACGAAAATTCTTGATGTCTTTATATTAAACGGTAGGTTTTGCAAACTGACCCAAGTCTTGGACCAATTGCTGTCACATGTTTGTTTGGACCAACTGAGTTGTAAAATTCCTTAAAAATGAAATTTTTGTGTTTTGTACCTAATTATTTTTTCCCCTGTGTTTTAACTCTCCGTGTTTTATAAAAGTAATATGAATCAAGTTTTAATCGAGCAGTTATTTATTCGTGATTTTTGGAAGTTACAACGTAAACCAAAACATTTAAAATGTGCGTTCTATGTTAGGTTTTCATACAGTTGTTTGATTAATCCACGAGCCTTAGTAATGTAAATTTATAATGTTTTATATGACAATAGTAGCACGCATGTTCAGTAGTTAGGTATCTTAATCAGTGATAAAATTAAAGTTTAGTCGATAACATTATTGGCATGATAATATGAGTAAAATTGAATAAGCTTATTTAAATTGATTTCTAATCAAGGGTGAAATATGTTATACGAGTCCAGTTGTTTGCATATTTTATATACATTTGGCATGTTGTAATATTTTATATCATATTTGCATAGTGGTCGGATATATATGAATAATAAAACTATATCGTCGTACCTAAGTAAAATTGATGGCGTTAAAAGCTAAGGTGATTGTCCTAATATACTCGCATGAATGATTATAATAATTATGTTTAAATGTTTACACATGGATGGTAGTAATGATCGTGTCTAAATGTCCACCCATATAGGATGTCATCTGAGTTTAAAGACTTTCATGTGAGTCGGTGTGCCTATAGTATATTTATTACGTACATTGCATTAAATTATTTTGATTAAACCTAAAACCTATAACATGAAAATAAACAGTGTTGTTAATTCTTAGTGGATATGTTCATCATTATATCGTCATAAAATACTAAAGGGATTCTTGCAATTGTAGGAGCATGATATAAAGGAAATTGTTTGATATAATACGACGATTGGTATAACTAGATTCTCGAGTCATCACTATCAATTATATTTTAATAAAGATTGTTTATGATAAATATATTAGCAGTTATAATGGGATAACCCTTTTATGATTCACATGATATGCGTTGGTTTAAATGATAGTCATTATAGTTACGTTTAGTTGAGTAGTGAATATAAGCGAGTAAAGAAGTGCAATTAAAATCGATGATTGAGGTAATAGTCGTGCATTAATAAAGATAGGACTGAAATGAATAAGATGAACCTGTAAATTACGATATATGAGTCGACACCTAAGCTGGTTTTGTTTAAAGGAATTAAATTAAGTCTATCTGACTTTGAGTTCGTAGTAAGCTGTAAATGGATTCTATGGACGACTCTGTTATAAGATCTATAATTAGGAAAGTTATTCACCGTCCAGTATGAAAGTAAAGGTTTTGAAAATGAAGTTAAATGTTGTCGTTGTCATAGATCATATGTTGTTACTTTTATCGGGAAACATGTTTTTGAGGTGATATCGTGCAAACAATTTTGATAATTTAAAATATGAATTATGAGTATGTTGGTGATTGCTTAAATTCATCGGCCTAATTCGTGACCTAAACCAGTGAGTGAGTAAAATGGTTGTACGGACATGTCAATGAGATCCTGTGATTGGGAGGGATAGCAGTGGTAGATCTTTTTACGTGATATGTTTACAAATGTGAGAAGTTTTAAGTTGTTTTGTTGATTCGCTCTCGCTCGTTCAAAGTCTATAATTGATCATCAAATTCGTTTAGTTGTGAAACCGTGTAAACCTTGGTCCCCTTCTTGTTGTTCTTTTAGTCTGATGTTGTGTTTTAAGTTAAGCATGAGCTAAGTAATAAATGTTACTTGTTGACAATCAGTTAATTCCATAATAAAACCTTGTTTCGACTCTAATGTTAATGCGCAATATCTTATCGTGTGTTCTTTCCTGTTACATGTGGTTGATAGTGATTTTGTTGCATATGTATATGAAAGTGAAAAGAGGTTACGAGGACGTAACCATATTTCTAGTCGGGTAGGATTGTAAAATCTTAATGCTTAATTTGCACTTGTTTGTAGGTTATAGTTGACCAAGTTGATGTTAGTTGTGGGGTACCTATGCAAATGAGTTTTATACGTTTTATTCCTACCTCTGTTAGTTGGTTGATGTGTAAAAGGAGAGTGTGATTAAACTACTGGTAATGTGTTATGAGTTAGCCTATGAGCTGAGTTATGGTTACGGGAGATACGTTGCGGTCCGGTCGACCATGGTTAATGAGTTTATGTTGAGTTTGAGATCGGAAATTGAGATGGAAAGAAGATGGTGTTCTCAGACGATTATATAGTGTTATACATTTGTGTTCGCAGGTAATTATTAGTTGTAGTTAATTGGATTAAGAAATGATGAGTTAAACTTCGGGACGAAGTTTATTTTTAGGAGGGCAGAATGTAACATTCCGTATTTGTTACGTTTAATTGATGAGTCAAAGTGTGTTAACCGTGTTAGAATTGCGTGACGTTCGTAAGTACGATATACAATACCATTTTGAGGTTTGGGTATGGGAGCGAACTTCGGGACGAAGTTCATTTTAAGGGGGGAAGATTGTAATACCCGTATTTTATATAATAAATTAAATGGATATTATATAATAAATTAAACGGATATCATTATATATTAATTATTATCAATTTTATATTGCCAAGTAAGCCGGGTAAATTATTGAGTCGATAATTTCATTAAGTTATTTTATTTAACTCGCGTCGTATCGAGCTAAGTTAATTGAGTCGGTTTTATATAGAATTCGAATTGTGAGCTGACCCATTGAGCTGGCCCATTATCTGTCCAGCCCATCTAACCCTAACCCTAACCCTAAACCTAATAGTACCCCTAATCCCTCAACAGTCAACCCGCCTCCCTCCTACACTCCCTCAAACCGCCTCCCTCTTTTCTTCAGATCCCATCTCGGCTTTCACACAAAACGAGAGAGAGAGAGTGCCTGGGTTGTTGACGGCGCAGCGAGGGGAAGGGGTAGGGGCTTTGTCGACGTCACGAGGGTGGCCGTGGTGGCATTGTTGTGGTGGCGGAAAGGTAAGCACGTCACATTTCTTTTCTGTTTTCATTGTTTATGTCGTGGGTTTTGGGTGTTGTTCGTGTCTTAGGGTGGGGATGCTGGTGGTTGGTGTCTGGGTATAGGTAATGGGTGGTAAGGGGCGAGTGTATTGGTGGTGTTTAGGGTGGTTGTTGGTGGTGATAATGGCGGGAGAAGGCAGCAGCGACATGGGTGGTAGAAACGGGTTATTACACGGGTTTTCAGGGGAGTTTAGACAGGTGGGTTTTGGGTGGCACCACCGTGGACTAGGGGGAGGTCGAAACGGTGGTGCTAAGTGGTCGGTGTTCGTGGGTTGACGGCGAGTAGGGCGGTGGTTGTTTGGCAGAGTCTAGGTAATAGTTGCGGTGGTTGCAGGAGGAGAAACACGGGCGTTTGGTGAGGTTTGGCGGTGAACCAGGCCAAATGACGGCCGTGGTTCACCTCGCCGGCGGGAGTCGACCCTCGTGGGGGTGGTCCTGGGTGGTTGGGTCAGTGTGGGGGATCGGGTGGTGGGCATCACGGCCCTGTGGTGGCGCGTGGGTGGTGGTGAGCGCGTGGGAAGGGGGTGAGGTTGTTAACGGGTTGTTTTAGTGTTTAAAAACGGGTTTTCATAATTTAATCGTTATATTTCGTAATGGGTCGTGTTCTTAATTAATTAATATAATTTCCGTGTCATTAAATAATTGAGTTAAGTTAATTCCCGAGTTATTTAATATAATTTGAGTCGGGATTGTTCGAGTTGTTCAAGTGTTGATTCGTTTCATCACATAATTCGTTTAAACCTCTAATTATCGTTTTGGTTTGAGTTCCGAGTTATTTAAAATAAAATAATAATTAATAATGACTAATTAATTAAAGACGGGTCTTTGAGTCGGGTTTGTTAAAAGAGAAAAGTTACTATATCGGGAAAGTTTCCACTTTGGGAGATTTCTATATTTAGTAGTTAATAATTATAAATATTATAATTGTTTTAGGTGACGGATTCGTGAAGGATCGATAATCAAATTCATTGCTTTATTTCGGGACCGCTTAACCGCTTAATTGGATTTCTTTGGCACTTGAGGTAGGGAAATACACTTGTCCTATTATCGTTGTTGTTGAATTGTGTTGACTTGATTCGTGATTGTTGATTTACGTTATGATTCATATACGGGAAGGTGATTATTGTGTTGATCGTGTTGAGTTTGTTATCACAACATTCGGTAGCTGGCATGATTTCATTCATTAATATACATATTGTGTTGCATTATTTCATTGCGCATTTCATATGCATTGGAGTTGGAGGATGGTGTAGGAGTGGCGATGTTGAGATACGATGTGGATTGTGATAAGGCCCAGGCGGGTTCTGCAGGACTTGCCCTGGTGTCCTCAGCTGCGAGCTGGCAGATCGGCTACGGTCGATATATATAGTCTACCGGGGATCGGTATGGCTGGGTTGTCCGGGTTATGAGATATGAGAAATGAGATATGAGATATGAGTTGAGATGGAGATGGAGGTGACGGAGGATCATGCATATCATATTTTGTTGTTTAATTGTTTTCCCTACTCAGCTTCGCATGGTGACCTGTGTATTCGTGTACGCTGTGATGATCCAATTATTGGGGAGCAGATTGACAGGTATTTCAGAGACTGATGGGAGCTGGCCGGGAAGAGAGCTTGGATGACGGACTTAGTGCCTAGCCCACCTTAGTCTTATTAGTAGTTTATCAGACTTTATCTTTTGGTCATATTTTTGGAGGCTTGTTTTAATTCCAGTTGTAATCTCACTATAAACATTTTAATAAAGTACTGTGTTTCTTTCCTTTGTATCTACTGCCTCGGGTTTCCGAGATGATAACACCGTCATTTATCTGAGGAGTCCTAGTTCAGGCCCTTAAATAAATGGGGGTGTTACAGTAACATTAGTCCAATAGAGGTAAGTGTAATTCTAACAGAAAATAGTGTAATTCTAACAACAAAAAGTGTAATTCTAACAACAAAAAGTGTAATTTTAGCCGAAAAAAGTGTAATTCTAGCAAAAAAAAGTGTAATTCTAGCAACAAAAAGTGTAATTTTAGCCGAAAAAAGTGTTATTCTAGCAAAAAAAAGTGTAATTTTAGCAAAAAAAAGTGTAATTCTAACAACAAAAAGTGTAATTTTAGCCGAAAAAAGTGTTATTCTAGCAAAAAAAGTGAAATTTTAACAGAAAAAAGAGTGATTCTAACAACAAAAAGTGTAATTTTAGCCGAAAAAAGTGTTATTCTAGCAAAAAAAAGTGTAATTTTAACAGAAAAAAGTGTAATTCTAACAACAAAAAGTGTAATTTTAGCCGAAAAAAGTGTTATTCTAGCAAAAAAAAGTATAATTTTAACATACAAAAGTGTAATTTTAATGGAGGAAAGTGTGATTTTAACAGAAAAAGGTATAATTTTAACAGAACAAAGTGTAATTTTAAGGAAAAAAAGTGTAATTTTAACAGAAAAAAAGTGTAATTCTAACAGAAAAAAGTGTAATTCTAACAACAAAAAGTGTAATTTTAGCCGAAAAAAATGTTATTCTAGCCGAAAAAAGTTACAAGACTAAAAAATTTAGTGAAAAGAGTTAAAAAATGAGATCTCACAAAATATAAATAAGATCTAGGAAAAAATATAAAGGAAATTTGAAAGAAATATGTACAACAAGACTAATGTGGAGTAAATACACAAAAAAAAAAAAAAAAAAAAAAAAGAAAAAGACAAGATTTGGTACAACAAGACTAATGTGGAATAAATACACAAAAAAAAGAAAAAAAAAAAAAAGAAAAAATACAAAATTTGACTGACACACGAGGGAGAACAAACCAAGAAACCAAGAAATACAAAACTGAGAACAAACCAACAAAAAAGGAAAAAAAAAATGAGGGAGAAAAGGAGAAGAGGACGACACACACACAGCAAGAAAAAAAAATTGAAAAAAAAAGTGGATCTAAAAACTGAGAACAAACCAAGAAAAAAGGAAAAAAAAAATGAAGGAGAAGAGGACGGCTGAGGTACGATGGTTGAGGTGCGGTTCTGGGTTGGTGGCCGAGAAAAAGGAAGGTGGTTGAGGGCGCGGGAGTGAGATCGACGATGGTGGTTGTTGGGTTGTCGTGATGGTCGGTAAGTGTAGGGGTGACGTGAGGCGGTGGTGTTGTTGTTGTTGATGTCGTAAGGTGGTGGGTTGTGGTGGTGGGAGATAAGGTGTCGGGGTCGGACGACAGTGGAGGTGAGATGCGGGTGGTGGTGGGTGGGCGTAGGTGGTGCGTGGGGTGGTGGTGGTGGGGTGGACGCGGCACAGTGGCAGCGGGGTGGGAGAAAAAGGGGGGGAATTTTGGGATTTTTTTGTTTTTGAATTTGTTTGGTTTTTTAGAGAGGAGAGGTTTTTGAGAGATAAAAAATGGGTGAAATTATGAGATATGAGAGAGAAGTGGTGTTTTGGAAAAGTATATATATTAAATTAGTAGTTAATTAAGAAGAGTTAGTGATTAATTAGTATAGGTAGTGAGAGAGTGGGTTTAATGAGCTTTAATCCCTCCTTTTTTGCTTTCAATCTCAACCCTCCATCTTTCTCATCCAATGGCTCTAAAGGGAACTTATGGACTCAAATGTAAGAGGTGGACTTAGATGATCTTATTACTATATATATATATATATATATATATATATAGAGAGAGGTGGGATCCGGTGAGTCCACCTAAATATTTGAGTCCATGAGTCCATAAAACAATATCACGCACTATACAAAACAATATCACGAATTTTTTTTTTCGAAATAAAAAAAAAATTCGAATTTTTTTTTTTCAAATTTTTTTTTTTCGAATTTTTTTTTTTCAATTTTTTTTTTTTCGAATTTTTTTTTTTCGTGTAAACTGTGATATTGTTTTGTAGAACGTGTGATATTGTTTAGCATAACTTGTGATATTGTATTACAAAACAATATCACGAATTTTTTTTTTTCAAATTTTTTTTTTTTCAAATTTTTTTTTTCGAAAATTTTTTTAAACAATTTTTTTTTTCGTGAAAGCTGTGATATTGTTTAGTATATCGTGTGATATTGTTTAGCATAACGTGTGATATTGTATTACAAAACAATATCACGATTTTTTTTTTTCAAAAAGTTTTTTTCCAGGCTGTGATATTGTTTAGTATAACGTGTGATACTATAAGCTGTGATATTATTTAATATAACGTGTGATATTATATCATGGACTCACGGACTCAAAAAGATAGGGTGGACTCATGTGATCCTAATTCTATATATATATATATATATATATATATATATATATATATATATATATATATATATATATATATATATATATATATATATATATATATATATATATATATATATATATATATATAGGGGTGGGTTCAGTACGAGGCGAGTTACGGTACGAACCGTACGAACTAGCCTAGCTGTTTTTTTTTTTCTTTTTTTTTTCTCGGATACATTTTATTATCTTTTCAGATACATTTTATAACACAACTAGATACACTTTTTCCACACTAAAATTTTGGATGCACTTTTACATTTTTTAACACTAATTAATACTTCCAGATACACGTATTAATAATTCCAGATACGCATGTTAATACTTCCAGATACACGTATTAATATTTCCAGATACGCATGTTAATACTTCCAGATACACGTATTAATACTTCCAGATACGCATGGTATTACTAACGGATACCAAGTGTATCCGATAGTATTTTCACGTGTATCTAGGGCGATATTTGTGTATCTACTGCCACCACCACCACCACTGCCCCACCACCGCCACCACCACCACTACCAAACTGACCCCAAACTAACACCACCGCCACCGCCGCCACCACCACCACCACTTAGATACACATGTACCTAGTCTCTTATTAGATGTATCCACCTATAATGACTGCCACCACCACTCCCACCAACAGCCACCGTCGCTAACCACCACCAACGCCGCCCTCCGCCGTCGCTGAATACATTTGTTAATATGGCTGGATAGATTTGTTAATATGGACGCCGCCACCACCACCACCACCATATCGCCACGACTCACAACCACGACACATTCACCACCTGAGTTCGACACATTCACCACCTCAGTTAGAGACGGAGACATCACCGGCCAGGCAGAGCCGACGACGTCACCGGACATCCTAGACAGAGACGGCGACGCCACCAAACAGCCCAGACAGAGCCGATGACATCAAATATCACCACCATACACCACGAAAAACACCACAACTACCTCTGACCACCCCTACTCTAATTCAAAATTTCTTCTTTTTTTCTTACTTTTTCTTCAACCCTCCACCATGACACCACAACAAAACACTCCCACAACCATCCTCCTCCTCACCCAAGCCGACACTCCACCCAACGACCAGAAATAAATTTCATTTTGAGTAGATCTGAGAAATTAAAACAAGCGAAAATAGAAAAAATAACCACCAGAAATTAAAACAATCAGAAAATCATTATAATGGAAGTCGATTTCGCCGGAGGTGGTCGACCAGAAATCAATTTATTCTTCAAAATTTTTGCATTTGAAATCTCGTTTTTTTCAAAAACTAAGTGATTCAAACCATAGATCTACGAAAAACGAAGAAGAATTTCAGAAAATTAACCGCATTACTGAATTCTTTGGAGAATTTCGAATCCGGTGGTTTTAGTCTGAGTGGCCGGTGACGGAGTTGCAGGTTGGTGAACTGCATCGGAGCTGCGTCAAGGTCGCCGGCGACAAGCGGGATGTGCGGTTGATGCGACGATATGCCACCGTTGACAGGCCATCGTCGGAGCTGCGTCAAGGTGGAAGTGGTTGGTGAGTTTTGAGTGGAAATGGAATGAGATAGAACAGGTGAGGGGGAGTGATACGGGATGAGATAGAATACATGGGGGAGAGTGATACGGGATCAACAACCTTTATTTGTTTAATTCAATGGTTGAGATGAGTTCGTACGGTTCGCACCGTAATTTAGTTCGTATGGGATCCTGATTATATATATATATATATATATATATATATATATATATATATATATATATAGAGAGAGAGAGAGAGAGAGAGAGAGAGAGAGAGAGTGGTTCTTCTAAGGTCCTTACATCTATTGAGTCCCTAAGTCCTTATAAGAGCCCTTGGATGGAAGGGATGGAGGGATGAGATTACATCTCATTGAAGGGTCACAATTCTCCCTCCCTAATCTCCTTCCCTAATTGTGTATAACTCCACCTAATTTTGTATAACTCCTTCCACTTTCTAATCTCCCTACTCACTTCCTCATTATTCTTCTCTCTCACTTCTCTCATTCCCTTATTATCTCTCTTTTTTTTCCCTCACAAAACAAAACCAAACAAAATCAAACAAACAAAAACAAAAAAAAAACCATGAAAAACCACACTGCCGCCTACCTCCACGAACCACCACACCCGACCACACCCTCCCTTACCACCACCACACCCCGACCACACCTGCCACGAACCACAACCGCCACTACACTGCCGCCTACCTCCACCCGACCACACCTGCCACCCTCCCTTACCACGAACCACAACCGCCACCCTCCTACTCCCCCGTCCTTATTCCCTCATTATTCCGCCACCACCACTGCCGCCTACCTCCACCGCATCACACCACCACCATCCCACGACAAAACCACGACAAAAACCCACGACAACAACCCCGCCGCCACCATTCACGCCTCACCCTCATTCCGCCACCACCACTAAAACCCACGACAAAAACCCCGCAGCCACCATCACGCCTCACCATTCACGCCTCACCCTCATTCCGCCACCACCACTGTTCTTCATTTTCTTGTTCTTCATTTTTCAGATTCACTTTTTTTTTTTTTTGTTATTTGTTCTTTGTTCTTATTTGTTTTTGTTATTTGTTTGTTGTTATTTGGTTTTTGCTTACCATCACGGCTCACCATTCACTTTTTCAGATTCAGATTCACTTTTTCTTTTTTCTTTTTTGTTCTTCATTTTTTTGTTCTTCATTTTTTTATTTGGTTATTTTTGTAATTTTGGTTGTTATTGTTATTTTTGTATAACTTCATTCTTCATATCTTTGTTTTTGTTATTTTTTTTATTTTGTTATTGTTATTTGGTTTTGTTATTGTTATTTGATTTTTTGGACTAAAGTTATACATCTTGTCTATTAAAGTTATACACTGCGTGCCTTAAAGTTATACACTCGATATTTAAATTTTTAGATATTTGGTTATTGTTATTTGGTTGTTATTGTTCACTGACGTTTTTTTATTTCAATTATTGTTATTGTATTGTATTGTATTTTCTTAATTTTTGGTCTTTGTTGTTTTGAATTTCTTATTTGTTATTTTTCAAGTTTTTTTTTAAATTTCAAATTTTGGGCTAAAGTTATACAATAATGAAAATAGAGTTATACTGTTAATGTCTAAAAGTTATACATTGTATAAATTGAAGTTACACAAATTTTGAACTAAAGTTATACATCTTGTCTATTAAAGTTATACACTGCGTGCATTAGAGTTATACACACGATATTTAAATTTGGTTTTGTTATTGTTATTTGGTTTATTTCAGATTTCGGGTTGGGTTGGGTTGTTGGTTTTTTTTTTTTTTTTTTTTTTTGTTATTTACTTATTATGTTGTTATTTATTTAGATCTAGTTTTTAGATTTTTAGATTTGTTTTAAATTTTTCATATTATTTTAAATACCTATTGGTTTTAGAATTGTCGTTTTTTATTTTTCATATTTATTTGGACTGAAGTTATACAAATAAGGACTAAAGTTATACAATTTTGGACTAAAGTTATACAATTTTGGACTAAAGTTATACAAATTTGGACTAAAGTTATACAAATTTGGACTACAATTATACAAAAAATGATTGAAGTTATACAAATAAGGACAAAAGTTATTCAAATATGGATTACAGTTATACAAAAAAGGACTGAAGTTATACAAAAATAGACCAAAGTTATACAAAAAAAGACTAAAGTTATACAAAAATTGGACTAAAGTCATACAATAATGGACTAAAGTTATACAAAAATGAACCAAAGTTATACAAATATGGACCAAAGTTATACAAAAATCGACCAGAGTTATACAAAAATGAACCAAAGTTATACAAAAATGAACCAAAGTTATACAAAAATAGACTAAAGTTATACAAAAAATGAACCAAAGTTATACAAAAATGAACCAAAGTTATACAAAAATGAACCAAAGTTATACAAAAATCGACCAGAGTTATACAAAAATGCACCAGAGTTATACAAAAATGCACCAAAGTTATCCAATTTTTTGTATAACTTTAGTCCAATTTTTGTATAACTTTGGTGCATTTTTGTATAACTCTGGTCGATTTTTGTATAACTTTGGTTCATTTTTGTATAACTTTGGTTCATTTTTGTATAACTTTGGTTCATTTTTTGTATAACTTTAGTCCAATTTTTTGTATAACTTAAGTCTTTTTTTGTATAACTTTGGTCTATTTTTGTATAACTTTGGTTCATTTTTGTATAACTTTGGTTCATTTTTGTATAACTCTGGTGCATTTTTGTATAACTCTGGTGCATTTTTGTATAACTCTGGTCCATTTTTGTATAACTTTGGTTCATTTTTGTATAACTTTGGTTCATTTTTTGTATAACTTTAGTCCAATTTTTTGTATAACTTTAGTCCAATTTTTGTATAACTTTAGTCTTTTTTTGTATAACTTTGGTCTATTTTTGTATAACTTTGGTTCATTTTTGTATAACTTTAGTCCATTATTGTCTTAGATGAAAAAAAAGTATCTCAGAAAAAAAAAACGAGATTTAAAACACGAAATCTTAAAAAAAACGTATACCAAAAAGAGATTTAAGAAAATGAATAATAAATGAGAACTAACAAAATAAAAGACAACTAAAATAAAATAAAAGACAAAAAAAAATAATGAATGGAAAAAACAACTCAAAACATACAAATTAACACAAAACGAAAAAAAAAAAAAAAAAAAAAACGAGTTGAAAAAAAAAAAAAAACGCATCAGCGGCGGTGGGGTGGCGGCGGCGGGGTGGTGGGTGGTTAGTTGGTGTCGGGTGGGGTGGTGGTGGGTGGTGGTGAATGAGGAAGAGAGGAATGAATGATTTATTTGAGTTTTTTGATTTATTTGGAATTTTTGGGTTTTTTATTTATTTGGATTTTTGGGTTTTTTTTTATTTATTTGGGTTTTTTTTAGAGTTTGAGAGAAGAGAGAAATGAATTGTGTAAGATGAAAGAGAAATGGATGAGTGGAAAACAAATATATAGTAAATTAGTGGTTAATTAGGGTGGATTAGTGAAGGAGGAGAGAGATGGTGAGATTAGCTTATAAACACACTTTTTTGGGGTTGATCTCATCCCTCCATCTCCCTCCATCCAATGGCTCATAATAGAACTTATGGACTTTATATTTCTATGGACCTTAGTTGATCCCTTCTCTCTCTCTCTCTCTATATATATATATATATAGGCAAGTTCAAAGGAGTCCACCTAAAATGGTGAGTCCTTAAGTCCTAATCTAAGCCATTGATCTTCTAAGATTGATGGTTGAGATTTGAAACTTTTTAAATGAAACTTTAGTGTTTTATAAGTGTAACTTTAATTCTTTACGATTGTAACTTTAATCTTTTATAGTCATTTTGTAAAAAAAAATAATTTAAATTTATGTTATATACAATGTAATTTTAAATATAAATTTGATTTTTTGAGTGAAACTTTAATGTTTTACGTGTGAAATTTTAATGCTTAAAAGTGAAACTTTAGGTTTTTAAGCTCATTTTTCAATGTAAAAAATTGAATTTATGTATTGATTTAATTGTGACTAAAATTTATATAATTTCACCGATTTAAGAGTGAAACTTTATTGTTTTACGACTGAAACTTCAATGCTTAGAAATGAAACTTTAGTTTTTTTAGGTCATTTTTAATTATAAAAATTTGAATTTATATAATTTTGATTAAATTTTATGTAATTTAACCATTTTTTAACTAAAACTTTAAGCTTAAAACTGAAACTTTAATTTTTTATAGGTCATTTTCCAATATATAAAAAATGGAATTTATGTAATAACGAAATTATGACTGAATTTTATTTAATTTCACCATTTTTGAGTAAAACTTTAATGTTTTACGAGTGAAACTCTAATAGTAACGAGTGACTTTACTTTTTCTTTTTAGGCCATTTTCAATTTAAAATTTGGAATTTCACCTGATTTATAAATGAAACTTTAATGTTAAACGAGTGAAACTTTAATGATATACGTTTGTAACTTTAACGCTTAACGATTCATTTTATACATAAAGTTTTTATGTAATTTTTATGTAACTTTAATGGTAAATAATTGAAACTTTAATGTTATATGTTTGAAACTTTAATGTTTAACAAGTCATGTTCTCTACGGTTTATATTAGCCACCACCACTTTCATCTCCTCCACCATCAACCACCGTCCACCACCTTCACTTCCAACAACACCACCGTGCCGACCCACCTCACCCGAGCCAAAACCACCACGACACCACCGTGCCGACCCCACCTCACCCGAGCCACAACCACCACCACGACATCCCACCCAAACAATTTCAATCGAAAAAAAAAAAAAAAAAAAAAAAAAACAAAATCTGAAAAGACCCACTGGACCACAACGACCAACTCTTTTTGTATACCACCACCTCCTTCTCTTCCCCCACACGCCGCCCACACGCCGCCCACAAGCCAAAAATCCTAGAGTTCCAGATCTGGAAAAAAAAAAGAGAAAATAGAAGAAAAAAAGAATGCAGCCGTGGTTGTGGAGGAGAGGAGGAGGGACGACGGAGGCAACACACCACGACCTCCTTTGCTCCTTTACTCGGATCTGAAAGGGGGGGGGGGGAGGCGGCATAAGAGGAGAAGTGGTGGTATCAGGGTGGTGGTCGAGGGAGGCGCGGGGAAAGAGGGAGGCAGAGTATGACGGAATTAAATATAGGGTTTTGTTGATCTGGAAAAAAAAGAAAGGAGAAAGGAATAGTGATGGTGTCGAGGTGGTGGATTAGAGGGTGGTGGTTGTGGAGTTTGAGAGAGAAGATGGGGAGGAAGAGAGAGAAGTGAGAAATATGTTTGTGAGGCAGTGAGATGGGAAATTTAGGGTTTTGTTGTGTTTTTATATAGGCCCTTTATTTTGAGTTTAATTTTAGCCCTTGATTTTGTTATAATCTAATTGACATGACTAGGACTCATGGACTCATGTAAGGGAGGTGGACTTAGTTGAACCTAATTGTATATATATATATATATATATATATATATATATATATATATATATATATATATATATTTCAGAAATCAAGGAACTTCAATGTAATTAAATAAATCTATACAACTTAATTATACTATGTAGTTTTTAATTGATAACACTGTGTGATGGACCCGACCAAAAGACTTCAATGTAAATATTATATAGTTTTGATTGAAGTATAAATTACAGAATATCAAAATATGGTGATTTTCCTTAAAATAAACATGCATCACTTATGTTATTAATTAGTATCATCATATAATTATACAATTATTTAACATACACAAATATAAAATAAGTAGGTTATATTTTGGAAACTATTAAAAGGTAAATAAATCAAGCTAGTTTTTTCAAAAGATCAGATATAATATTCTATAATTATTTCGATTTGATTTAATGCATATATGTAATATATTTATATAAATATATAACCTCTTAAAATTGTATAACTAAATAGTAAAACTAATTATGTTAGTAGTGAAAATAATTGTACTAATATTGGATATAATATTATGTTAGTAATCACTCATTTGAATAGTCAAAGTAACTATATTAGAAAGGGGTGTAGTGAAAGTAATAGAAGCAACAACAAGAGTAATGTATCAATATTCATGCGGCAGTAGTGAAAATAATAATAATTACGGCGGGAGTAGTGAAAGTAACCGTAATAATAACGAATGTAATAAAAGTAACAATACTAACAAAAAAAATCATATACGGACAATTAGCTAACTAATCGATTCAAGTAAAATATAAATAGCGGGAATAGTAAATTTGAATCATAATTTATTTCATCATAATTTTAAGATATGACATAGAAAAATATATTAAGGATAAACTTATGGGTTATTTAACTTTAAAATAGTTTTATTTAATTGAAAATAAATTTTAATATTAAATAGAGGTAGTCCGGCGTAGCCGGGCACCAATACTAGTACTATATATATAATCTGAAAATCAAAGGAATTCAATGTAATTAAATAAATCAATACAGATTAATTATACTATATAGTTTTAATCGATAGTGTTGTGTGATATACCTGACCAAGAGACTTCAATGAAAATATTATATAGTTTTGGTTGAAGTATAAATTTAGAAAATACCAGAATATGGTGAATTTTCTTAAAATAAACATGCCCACTTATGGTATTAATTAGTACAAAGATGTTATAACATACACAAATATAATATAAATATGTTATATTTTGGAAACTTTTAAAAAGTAAATAAATCAAGCTAGATTTCCAAAAAAATATAATATTTCATAATTATTTTAATTTGATTTAATTCATAAATGTAATATATTTATATAAATATATAAGCCTCTTAAAATTTCATGCCTAAATAGTAAAAGTAATTATGTTAATAGTGAAAAGAATTGGAGTAACATTTGATATAGTAATATGATACTAATCACTCATTTGAACAGTCAAAGTTACAATATTAGTAGCGAGCGGGAGTAGTGATAGTAATAAAAGTAATTATGGGAGTAATGAAATTATCAATATTAATGCAGCAGTAGTAAAAGTACAATAATTACGGCGGCAGTAGTGAAAGTAACAGTAGTAATAAGGAATTTAATAAAAGTAACAATACTAACAACAGAAGAAAGTATATATAAACAATTAGCTAACCAATCGATTTAAGTAAAATATTAATAGCGGGAGTAGTGAATTTGTCTCCTAATTTATTTCATCGTAATTTTAAGATTATATCATAGAAAAATATATTAATGATAAATTTATGAGTATGCAACTTTAAAATAATTTATTTAATTGAATATAATTTTCAATGCTAAACAGAGGTAGCCCGGACGGGACCGGACACCAATACTAGTTAGTTTTAAATTAGACAACCAAAATCTAAAGTATGAAGTAGATTGGAAAGTTAGGATAAATGGAAAAAAATGTAATACCTCGGATTTATGAGCTGTTGGGTACTCTATTGAGTAGGACTTACTCTGCCGAGTAAGTTAGTTTTGCATACTGGAGTACGTTCTGCCTGATGGGTACTCGATCAAGTGAGGGCAACTCGACCGAGTAGGCGGTACTCGATCGAGTACCTTAGTTACTTGATCGAGTATGTCGGGTTATACAAGTTTTCGGCCGGGTTTGATAGTAACGCATGAAGAGAATATATATAAAGTATTTCCGTCAGTTCTTTTTTACTTTTACCTTATTTCTAAGCTTTTTACAAAAGAAAACAAACAACGACAGTTTCGCTTCTCGCATTGCTATCAAATCAAAGGGCTAGGGTTGTCGGATTTCAGAGTTCTTTATATCGTTGTGATCGTCGTATTGTGGGTAAGATCTTGGTACTGTTTTTATGTCATTTGATTAATATTGTTTAAACCCTAATTGGGTTATTTGGGGGTTATTGGGATTGTTGATGTTATAGATTGTAATTATGTGATTAATTGGTTATAGGAGGTGATTAGAGGAAGGCTTTTGATCCGCTGCTTGTGATTGATAATTGGTGATTTCATTCTGATAGGTCTAAAGTCGTATCACCTCAATCAAAATAATCCCAAACGGACACTAAAAAAGCAGATAGTGAAGTCAGGGGTCGAATCACAAGGAAACGTGACAAACTGCTTATTACCTATGAGTAGATTCTAGACTATTGGGTCACAAAGTTGATCTATTTGGTTTGTAGTAACTAAACGATTGTAAATTAAGACGATATCAGATATTTAAAACTAGTCTAGGGATTCCGGTTCACAACGAATATCAATTAGGGTATTTAGGGTCAATTAACTAACATGGATTGATTATCTAAGGCTATATATCTTATCGGTACTATATATCCTTTAGATCTGCACTTAGCATGCGTTCGCTATGACTAAGTCGTTCTACCTAATTATTGTAAGCCTTTCTTAGCATTAATCCGGTCGGCAATAATACTAATTCGCGACACTAACTAATTAACCCCGACCGGTAATTAATAAATTAGATTGACAAACAAATAATAGGCGATAGTCGATCTAAGCAGCTAATAAATTCATTAACCCCAATTAATATTCATCGATCCCCTTCAACCCTAGATGGAGAATTAGCTACGCATAACAATGGAAAGAACGATAAACATAATTAAAGAAAACATAAGAATAGAGATTAGAAATACCGAACAATGATTAATTGTAAGATTAAAGGTATGAACGATCTTGCAAGCAATAATATAAAAGAGATTTTAGAGAGGAAACCTAAACTAAACTAAACTAGGGTTCTAAGAATAATAAAAGCATAACCTAATTATTGTGTAGGAGTTTCCTATTTATACTATTACATAATAATTAATTAACCGATTTAAGGAAAATTTCATAAAAACTGCATCAAACTAGATACTCGATCGAGTATTGACACACTCGATCGAGTGACTTTAACAATTTCACCTTCTTCGTGTCTTCTTCTCTTCTTGTTTTCGTCTGGCCGACTCCGCGGTGCTCCATTTTACTCTTTTGCTCCACAAATGCATCTAATCTGCACTAAAACACCAAAAGGCGGAAGTATCTACATTTCTAATATAAACGGTATATAATTAACATATTATAACACAAAACCGTCTCAAAAGCAACTAAGGGGAGGCATAAATGTGTATATAATTATGACTCATCAAATTCCCCCAAACCAACTCTTTGCTTGTCCCTAACCAAAGCAAACACACATACAAAATAACAATCATACAAATGGTGAATGAATAACTCAGAGCTAATGTTGATGCACATACAAATCCCAAGCTATAACAAAGTAATGACCAAAATTGTGCCAATAAAACAAATTCGAAGGCACGGGTAATAGAAGAACGCAACTCATCTTCAAGATGTAACATGATACCGTAACTTAGCCAAATACCTTTTAATCTTGCTAGACAAATTAGTCGGATTCTCGCGGATTCACTCATGCACTCATAAAGGGTGAGTTATATGTAAGATCGAAAGAATTAAGACACTCACTCAACTTCTGAAACATGCATGCAGTCTAATGTGATAGAAATTTCTCCAACTAATACGCATTCCCAATAAAGATAAAAGTACATGTATAAAGGACAATAAGGTGGAAAATGGGTAAATGATATAGAAGTGGTTTGTGCCAAGGCACGTATGGATAAGTGAGGCTAAGACGGTAGTTGCAGCGCTAAAACCAAAACCAAATCTATGATAATAAGCATAAATTAACCCAACTAGAGAAATTATCTCAACTCTGACAACACATGAGAGACAATAGAAATTACTCTCCAAAAGTGCATTAGACTCTAGTAACCATCTTTATAATCTCTTAACAAAACCAAATGAAGCAATCTCCCTTTTTTTCTTTTCTTTTTTTTTTTCTCTTTTTCGAAATCTTTCTTCTTTTTTTTCTCTCTTTTTTTTCCGGTCCTTTTTTTTTTTCTTCTTTTTCCATCATACGAGATTACCACAATTGCTACAAAAAATTAAGCTACTACCCACATTGACAATAAAAGTCTCATTCCCAACCAAAGTAGCAAAAATAGTCATGAAACTCAAGCAACTGCGACTTTCCAATACGGTAGGCAAATTCTGGATTGTAGCTATTAGATGGGATATAAACGGCTACAAGGGTTCAAACGGGCTAAACAAAAGGTAATGTGAGGCTTATTTAAACGGTAAGAACCGCCTTTCCTCATGTACTTAGTCATATGAATGCGCAAAAATTAAGAAACTAATGTCACACTTATGCAGTTTGATATTACACATTCCACAAGGAGAACAACACTCAAGCCTATTTGACAAATGAGACCAATTTATTGATGTTCCTGGCCTAGGAAGCTCTATAGACCTCAGAATTTGAAGTAGTTTGCCAACATAATATTGTCAAATTTATTTAGCATAAGGCATATTATTACGGTCAAGACTTGAGTTATGAGCTTTGTTTTCATAAATAACGAGTCAAAACAATGTACACGGATAACCATATTGGGATTCAAATGCAAAAATAAAGCAAACTATCATCATTGATATTCAATTCCACCAAGACTCGATGTAAAACAAAGTAAAACATGTTTTTATATTTTTGATTTTTTTTTAATTTTTATGGATTTTATAAAAATTTTAATTTTTATGGATTTTTTTTAATATAAATGCACACAACATAATTAAAAGACACAACTGAAATAAATACTCTCCCCCAAACCTAAATGTCACAGTGTCCTCATTGTGACGCCTACAACATAACAATCACATAAATCCAAAAACAGCAGCCTATAGGACACCACTAACAAAGGGAAAGGGGAAAAATAACGAACAAGATGATACAATAAGAAGAAAATACAAAGAAGGGTAGTACCAGCTTTATGTAGGGAAACTCCCCCAAACCCGCTGAATGTCAAGAAGAATGAACATACAATACTGGAGTTTCATTTAGGGCGCGAGAAGTCAGCATAGTCAGCAAGCAGTACGAAGATCATCCCTCAATTTCAAGGCGACAATGGATATATAGTAGCAATAATGTAAACACAAGGTCAACCGAATATGGCTCGATATAGCAGAATTCGAGCATAGTGAGCTGGGTAACCAAAGTAATACGTTAGATAGAGTTGACTGCCCTCCACAGTAGCTATGTGATCAAATGATCGCACAGTAGCAGCAACAACAATTCAATTGTGAGTCCAACAAAGCCAGTAACAACAACAATATGTCAGTGCGTCCATGAATAGCTTGGAAAGCAGACCCCAAACTGAACAAGTGACCACACAGGGCTCGACATAGCAGGAGGAGTCGAGCCGAACAAACCCTAGAATTAGCTAATCCAGCCCATATTGGCCAAAAAGCAGAGTTCCGATGCAGCAGAAATTAACGTGCACACAGTACCATAAATGTCTCATCTCGCCTCACAATTCGCAAAGGAAATTAACAACAAACTCGCACCTTAATTTGGCAGCTAATCAGACTGAGGTACGCCCAGAAGTACTCATCCTAAATCAGCAAAAGCAATAGAACTGGTTCGAGTTTTCATGTTGTTGCCCGCGGCAAGGGACAACAATAGCTCGGACCCACATTGAACCCATCAAATCTCACCAGTATGGAGGCAACTGTACAAGGAGTAGTTGCTCAACTCATATACGGACTCGATATAGCAAGAATCATGCCCAACAAACCCTAAGAATTTGCACAAATCAAACTCGTATATGCAGGAAATCAGTGTTCGGACGCAGGAAAAGTACAACCTGAACTTAGCTCAAATTATCTCCAAATGACCTCATATATGACTAGGGAAGTCAACCATCACCAAGCTAAATGAACAGAAAAGTTAACTTAGTTTATTAATGAATGACTCGTAATAAGATAACTCGAGTAAAAGAAACATCATCAACCCATAAATTTCAGGCCGAAATGCGCAGCAGCAAGTATACCACAATCCCGACTTCATATCGGTATTGAGCCAGCTGCTCAATTGGCTTTGTAAAAGGACTGTCCAAAAACAAATGACTACCCAATCTAGTGAAAGATCTCAGAAGGAATGTCAGCTGCATATATGAGTCACGAAATAGCAAAAATACGGACTACCCAATAAGGACTCGAAATAGCAGAAATACGAGTCACGCAAAAATTCGTCCCCGGAATCTAGTAGCAGTACCTCATTGTTGCCCAGAAATTCGAACCCAATTCCAAGCTTGAGAAACTCAGAAAATTATATCTCCAATTTGTAGCAAATTTGGAAATAACGAACCCACAAATTAGCATCTACCCCATACTATGCACCCATGAATCATTTCAATGTCAAGGAAAATAGCAAACTTTAATTCCAGCATCCATCACCCCAATAGCTTCACACAATAAATAACATTGATTTGGGGGTTAGGGTTTCAAAGGTACCTGAGAAAGACACCGCAACAGTGAGCGAATAAGGAGCGCGATGGTGGATTGCATCGCAGCAGAGGACGATTAGAGAGGAGAGAAGATAAGGTGGCCGACTGTTCACAGTGGTGAGCGCGGAGGAGTCTGAAACGGTGGTGCAGTCTTCAAAGGTCGTCGGTTCTGAGCCATAGTTGGTGGCGAGTGTTATGGACGCGGGCCCATGGGGGTCGCTCGGGTAGAAAACGAGCAAGCTTTGCATTTGTGGAGTCGCCACCAATTTATTGTGGAAAATTGGCAACCGTTCGAATATCTCGTGCCATGTCAAGACACAAATTAGTGACATGAACACTAAGAACTCGTTACCCTTAGCATTCTATGTCTAGAATGACTCTCGTGGATGCCAATGAACACGGATGGTCACAGAGATCTGGAGTAAGGGGTGAGGGTACGTATTAGGAAGCTCTTTTGATCGAACACCTAATCCCGCCCGCCTCGATAGCGGCCTCTACTAATGATTAGGGAAAATCGTCTATACTCGATATGTTGAAGGTTATATGCATGCAATGCAACATCCAATAGATTAATCCTAGCATGTGAATTAACTAAGTCGGTGATCAAGTAGTTTAACATGCATTAATGTCGAGGTAGAAATTTAGGTTAATTACATGTGAAAGCATACAAACAATATGATAAAGAAATAAAATACAATAATTGAAAATTACAATAATTACGACGGGTTAATTGATTTACGTCGAAAATACATTTAAAACGGATGGTTTTAGAAAATAAAGGGAAAATAAATTAACGAACAGATTATTAGGTGATAATACGAGTAATAGTTAATTAATACGTAAGCTAATAACTATGTCAAAGCAACAACGGAACTTCAGAGGTAGAATTCAACCCGAACAGTAGCAGCAGATCTTCGCATCCTTTGGAAGAGCGCGAGTGCTCACCTTTGCGTCATTCTCGAGGTGAATTTCGTCGTGAAGCCGAAATTGCATATCATTAATGTTCATTGGTGAATTTAATGCTTGATTATCAATATTTGACTCGGATAGAAGTGGATTAATATATTATTTACATGTGAATTGGTCATAAAAACAATAAAACATGAGATAAAGCTAATTAGGACGAATTAATTACAAGATTAATTATAAGGCTAATTACAAATTAACAAACTAGTAAGGTTATTAATGCTAAACTATTGATGATGATGACGATAATTAACAGATGAAAATATACAAAAGATGAATTTCAGAGACTTGATATCGATGAATCGAATCTCTAAAACCCGGATTTGATTTTAATGACGAAAACCCACAAATATGAATTATTTGGGATTTAAGTCGGGAATTAAAAAGGTGACGAATTATTAATGATTATATGTTAAAATTATCATGCCAATGAAATAAGGACAAGAAAAGACGAAACAAGATAAACAGACGAATTAAACAAAAGACGAAGGAAGAAGAAGGAAAGCGAAGGCTGCGGCGGCCCTCGGGAAGAGCGCGGCAGCAGTGCTTGCGTCCCTTCGAAGAGGCGCAGCGATTCTTTGCGTTCCTTCTCGACATCTGTCTCCCGTTAATCCGTAAAAAAGGTTTGAATAAAGGTTTTGTCAATCGGTTTTGAATATATTTTCGACGTAAACCTTATAATAATGATTACAAAAATAAAGTACAATAATAAAAGATGGGATTTATACCCTCAAACTTACATGTTTGACGAAACGAGATTAACTAAGTTAACGTTTAGTGATGCTCGACTCGAATGTACGAAGAAAGTGCCCTCTAAGAGGAAGTTAAACAGGATTGATTAAGTTGATTGATGTGGAGTTGGTCAAATTGGTCGGTCATGCAAAACGAGGATGTTACTCAGAAGGATCCGAGCTTACGTGGTCGAAAGTTCAAGCACGTAGACGCCAAAAAGCAAGAGCGTGGTCTTAGAATGCAAAGGGAGAAGAGAAGGGCGGACACTCGCGTGAGAAATATGAGGACCGATGGTCTCTATTTATACTAATCACGGAATTAGGGTTTCGGTGAAACTTTGGAAGTAAATCTCGAAAAGATCTTAAAATACGCAGAAAGGAGCTGGGGAAGTAGCGCAGCAGTCACTGCGTGTCTTGAAAGAGGCCCAGCACCTGCAGCGCCCTTTCCCCAAGGGTTTCCTCCTGCGGAAGAAAGATTTCCGCGTTTCTATTATGGAATTGCGGTTTGATCTTGATTTCCTTATTACTTATAAAATAATTTCGGGATATAATTTACCAAAGATTAAAAGATTGAAAATATGGAATAGAAATATCAGGAACATTCCAGAATATTCTGACTCGGCATTTTAAACGGTTATTAGAAAATGAAGACGGTTTTTGACCCGGACTCCAAATGTACTCTAATTACTGTCAAAACGACCGTAATGGCGCGTATATGACGACCAAGGGGTTGACACGAGTGTTTGAGCTATCACTTGACGATAAAATTACGAACTGTCATAAATCGTTCCGTGTACCAAACATGCGGCCCAATCATCACCGGGTGGTTTGCGGGAGGTGCAGAAATGAGGTATCTACAGAGCCCCCACTTTGACTGAGGCTTGGACAAGGCGAAAGTCAAAGTATAGCCATCAGGCCAATCGAAGATTACAACCTGACGACTATGGCGACGCGAGGCGGTTCAAGGGGTCTGAACCAAGGACCTGTCGTCGGGAACATTTTAGAGTCTGTCGACTATCGGGGAGGGTCGTTTAAAGTCCATTAGACTATGTAAGGAAGCTCGCCAGCCATAAAAAGAAACCATACCTGTGACTTCTTTCTCGAGATGTTTCCGGAGTTGCGTAGGAGCTAAGGGTAAGCGTAGGAGCTAAGGCTAGGACCTAAAGGATATGTAAAGGTTGTGCTAAGGGTGTGGGACCCTAAAGGAAAACATCGGCGAGAAGGCATCCTAAGGGTAAGCAAGGTTTGGGTGTAGGAACTCTAAGAAAAGGTGATCCTAAAGGATTATGATCCTAAAGGGAAAAGGCGATCCTTAATGAATATGATCCTAAAGGGAAATTGGGATCCTAAAGGAATATGATCCTAAAAGGAAAAGGTGATCCTAAAGGAATATGATCCTAATGGGAAATTGGGATCTTAAAGGAATATGATCCTAAGGGTAGAAGTGTATGAACTCTAGGGAGTACAGTTTTGGAATCTAAGGAGCTAGGTGTATGAACCTGGGTATACGAACCTAAAAGGACGGCTGCTATGGGAACTTAAAGGCTTATGAACATAAGAGGAATTGGGATCCTAGGGTTAAGTTTAGGAACTACTGGGTTACTAATTCTTGTTTTAAACGCGCGCGTTTAAGCTTTCTGAGGAAAAAAAGAAAAGGTATGAGAACTCCAAAAGGATTTATGGGTTTATGAACCTAAGGTCATTGGTGTGGGAGCTTAAAGGCTTATGAACCTAAGAGGAATTGGGATCCTAGGGTTAAGTTTAGGAACTTCTGGAGAACGACACCTTTGCTGAACTCCGTTAGGAAACAATAATATCGAGGGTAGCAGGACGTCGGTAGAAACTGCTGGGAGAAATCTGCTTGGGTCGGTCTTCAAACAAACTTCAGCAAAACTTGAGATTGATGATGAACTCCACGTGTTGAGAGGGACAATTGGTTGTCTTGAACTCTCGCTGGGGGAACATAATTGAGGTGTGTCGAAAAACCTGTTAGAGGATATTCGCTCGTTGTTGCAAGCGAAGTCTTGAGATTGATGATGAACTCCACGTGTTGAGAGGGACAATCGGCTGTCTTGAACTCTCGCTGGGAAAATAATTGAGGTGTGTCGAAACACCGTCGAAGAAAACCTGCTCGTTGTTGCAAGCGAAGTCTTGGTAAAATACTGCTTCTGATACTTACCTGCATGTTTAGTGACCACACAAGAATTCGATCTAATATATGCACGTAAGAAATTATCACATGGACCTTGAATGAGGAAACACATAGGTTTTGCAAAAGTTGTTTCCTTATAAAAGTTGTTTAAAACTTGCTCAAAGAAATTTGTCGTTTGTAATGCGTTATACATATTCAATGGGCTTTAGACATAGGACTTGACATGACATCGACTCACCAGGACGCAAGACAATAGACTGACGCAACGCTAACTTAGTTTTGACACACATGGATGAATTTGACAGACTTTGCCTAAGTATGCGCAACCTTTAGCTAAGTATGGGCGACAACGCGTTTCGTTTCCAAAGGTAGAATAATTGAGAGAATGATGAAGGCATATAAAGGCAAGGCATGAGCCATGGATCAGCTATCTACTTGGACATCTTTCGCCACCATTTGCTGTAAAAGAGACTCCTCTTGAGGCACGATAACTTGGAGAATCGATCTAAGAACTTTGTCATTGTCCGGACCAAGCACTAGCTTGACTTAAATGAGAGAGGAATAAAGGAAGGGTGGCATCTCAGAAGAGAAGCCCCAGGATGAGAAGATAACTCTGAAATTTGGTAAAAAGAAGACTGGGCAACAAGAAGGATCCCCCAGTAAAGAGAAATAAATGGAAATTGTGGTTGGAAGGTTGAAATTGAGGTTGAAGGTTGATAATTGAGGTGGTTGATAATTGAGGTTGAAATTTGATGGTTGAGATGGTTGATAATTGAGATTGGAAGTTGATGGTTGGGATGGTTGTGTCCTTGAGGACTGCCTACGTATTCACGTGAAGTGAAATAAAACCAGATCGTAGTTCTGAGGTTTGGTTAATTTTATTTGGGTGTTGTGGTTGTATCCTTCTTGTGTAAGAAAGGACTGCCGACGTATCCACCGAAAGAGATGAAATCAAACCATACTCATAGTTCAGGTGTGTGCCTAAGCTTATGTTGTCAGGACCTTAAAGTGCATGGGTAAGGAGAGTATATTCCTTTGGTGACTCGAAGAATCGATTTGAGATAACTCCCTCTGATCATAGACCAAAGAGGTATAACTAATTTTGTAAAAAAAAATTCCTTGTCATGTGAGCACATCTAGTGGACCCTAAGGATGAATTGGGTATGTCCCGTCCTAGGTTGCAAAGTATTCGAAGACTCCGTGTCTGGGTCAAGGTGAAACTATATTGGTTATTTGGAATGTGGATCTCGGAAATAAGAGGCTTTGATGAACAAATCTCTGGAGCTTGATTTTGTGGAGTTAAGGTTTTATTGGGCTATGGCTTGTAATGTGGCTTGGAAATGGAGTCTCTTGGCTTAATGTAGCCTGAGCACATAAAGGTAGGTGAAAATGATGTGGGTTCAAGTTTCCATGTCTTGGCCCTAAAGGATGGGTATACTTGACGAGCTTGAGAGGATTCTCAAAATTCCTAACTATCTCCCTGTAACGGTCTCGAGAAGGACTTAGGGTTTGTGATGTGTGAAAGGCTAAGTGTGGGGGTGCTAGCTGACCTTCGGCATTTTCTACTTCAGGTTCGGATGTTGACTTGGCGTTTGATATTTGAATTCTCTTTCGACGCTTGATTTCAGCCTTATTCTTGATTCAGACTCAGATTCTTGGTCTGGAATATATCTCGGCCTTTTGCTAAGATTTTTGAAGATAACTTTGACTTTGGATATCGACATTAACTTGCTTGATTGAGCCTTCTTCTTTTGACTCTTTTATCTTTGATTACGGGCATAACTGCGGCCCTGGATATTGACACCAGTTTCTCTTGATTGAGCCTTTGTCTTTGATCATGGCTCGTATCGTCTTGGATTTGCTTGCTACCATGGATTTGGGTCAGACTAACACCTTTGGTGTAGAACGGGTTGGTCTTTAGTAACAGGTTGTTTATTGTGGGGAATGGGCTTGCCTTCCGTCTTAGATCGTCAACAAGGGAGATGGTCTGGATTCGTCCTAGAATCTCTTGAGATAGGCTCGTCCTAAAATGGGGTATAGTGAGGTTTCTATTGCCAGACATGGAATAGGTAAAAAAATGAACATGGAGTTTCATGTCCCCTACAACTCGGAATGGAACATCATCTAAGTGTATTCACATCAACCGTCATGTGTTGTTGGTGTCATTTTAAAATGTCTCAAACCAATTCTTGTTGTCACAGGAAAAGGGTAAAGGAAGAGATATGATAGAATATGTGGATTGAAAATTGTACTTTAATTGAAATGAATAATGAATGTATTTAACATAGACTCGAGAAGACACGTGACTCGTGGGACAGCCCCCGGGTTGTCACTAGAAATAGAAATGGACACGAAGAAAGACACTATGACAAAGTTATGGGATAGAAAGCCTAAGACTCGGACTCGGACTCGGACTTTGACTCGATTTTAGATCCAGACTCGTAATCATCGGCCCACACTTGAATATTTATTCTTCCAGCAACTGGCTTTGAGCATTCATCCATTTGAGCACCACGTCCTCATCATTGGGAATACTAGAAGGATAACGGTCAAGAAGAGTTTCTTGATAAGTGGCATATCCATGAGGATTCCCTAACTTGTCGTGTGAGTTAAAGGTTGAGAGGGACAACTTCCCGCTTTCGATCATATCCTGAATGACATGTTTTAATTTGAAACATTTCTCTGTATCATGTCCTTTGCCTCTATGGTACTTGCAGTAGGGATTCTCATCCCAGAATTTACCCTTCTTTTCTGGATCGGGTGTAGGACCGATAGGTTTCAACATTCGTCGCTCCACGAGTCTTTGAAGGGCATCGGTGTATGTAGTACCAATGTTGGTAAATTTCCTAGGGGGTGTATCTTTCATGTCAAAAGCCTTTGTAAATGACCCTGGAGAATTGCTAGGTTTCTTTGACGAAGGCTCCATGAGTATGCCTTTATTGATTTTGATTCTTGGATGAGAAGAACCAGGAATGGATTGTCCACTTGTTGCTTTAGGACCGTCAGGTTGAGGGTCTGTCTGGACATTTTCCATCTTGAGAGGTTGGGCATCAAGCTTCTTACCCATTTCAGCAAACTGGTTCTCCATGTTGGAAAGTCGAGAGTTTAGGCTATCAATAGCTCTCTCTATTTTTGAAAATTTATTGTTGAAGACAATGGAAAGCATGAGCATTCCACTTTAGATATCGTCGTCTTCAAGCACGTTGATATCTCCGTCGTCATAAGGATCGAGGAGATGAGAACAGTATAGAGATGATTCTTCATCATGTTTAATGATATTAGACCCAAGAGGGTCGATTTTCTTGGATTGCTCGACAGAAGGTGGCTTAGGAAGCTTGCCCTCTTCGATCATATCCTGGATGGTGTGTTTCAAGAGAAAACACTCTTCAATATCATGGCCTCTACCTTGGTGATATAAGCAGTATTTGTTGCCCTTCCAGAGGTTCACTTGCTTCTCTTAAGGTGGATCCGGAGTCGGACCTATTGGATGTAGCTTGCCTTGGGCAGAGAGTCTCTTCAAAGCATCAGCATAAGACATGCCTAAATCGGTAAGCACCCTTTGATGCCTCCCAGGTTTCCTTTCAGCTGTTTTCGGCTTTCTAGGATGATTGTTATTGCAAGAGGTAAGCTTTGGACGAGCTAGACTAGAGGTTTCTCTAGGTGGCGTGTTCTTTTCGACCATCCCATTTTCAAGGGTGAGGATGCGAATGCTCAAATTTTCCACTGTACCTTGAACTCGTAGGACCATGGTATAAACGTCTTGGAGAGACATGGTGATTGTGGCTTGAGCTGCTTCGTGACCTTGTTGACTTACGGAACTCGTTGGATTCCTACTCGACAGAAATGACGCGTATTACAACTCGATTCGACATGGGATCATGCATACTAAGGCAACAAACAAAGGATATACAAAGGAAAACATATGAGGACGAGACGGGATAACTAGACTCTTGACTCGCGAATCCATGAAATGTCGTGAGTGACTTCTCGTGTTTTGAACTCACGGTGTTTGACTTTGGCTTTAGACTCGAGTGTTGACTTTGACAGAGTGACATTTATGTGGTTGACTTGATTGACGGGATTGATGACAAGTGTTGATTCTAAGACGTGTGTTTTAAGACAGACTTGACTCGAGGTTCGGGTATGTGTGTCCCGAACGTGTCGTTAGGAGAATTCAAGAAACGGATATTGGAATGACTCGATGTATCAGCCTCGAGTGTGTGAGTCGAGGTGTAGAAATGTTTAGAACCTAACTGAATTGGAGTAGGGGGTCCAAAATGACGGCGTGACGCCTTAGGACTTGACTTGAATTTGAAAAGACCCGAAATGTAAAGGAAGACGGGTTCATGACTCGACAGAGTTCCGAATAGGACATAGTCGGTTTGAATTTTGACTCTAACTTAGCCCAATTGAATTTACATGTTTACATTTACATGGTTTGAAAATATTTTGATTAAAACGTTCTTTTTGGTTTTTTTTGTTGTTCTTTTTTTTTTACGTTTTTTTTTTGGACTTTTTTTTTGGACTTTTTTTTACACGGGTTTTGAAATGGGTTTGAGGCCCGAAGTTTGACTCGACATTTGGACAGAGTTTCGACTCATTTTGCGCTAATTTGAAAATGTTTACATTTTGAAAAGAATTTTATTTTACAAAATTTCGTCATGGTTTTGTTTACCAAAATGGTGATCACGTATATGATACAAACATTTATACAGACATTATAACGGGATGTTGGGTGCATTTAAAAAGGGTTCTGGTTTAAAGGGTGGGTTGCCATACCGAACAATCAAACCCGAGGTCTGTGGAGAGGCTCCTAACCCAACAGGAGTAAGGCCGATTCCTAGTCCATTTCCTCGAGTAGTGAAAGTCCTTGATACAAACAGGAGTAAGTACCATGGTATGGTTGACGTCAATCGCTATCCATCCTTAGACCCAAATAAGAATTTGGACCGTCTAGACGGGACGATTGGTCGAATGGGTTGGGTTAGGCCTAGGAAGGCCGAATAAACGATCTAGGAAGACCGAGTTATGAAAACCGACAACTGTCTTGTACAAACTATTCCCTAACCTTGTTCAAGTTTCACCCTTGGCTACACGTAAATGTATTAATCCCCAGAGGAGTCGCCAAACTGTGGACGCGGGCCCACGGGGGTCGCTCGGGTATAAAACGAGCAAGCTTTGCATTTGTGGAGTCGCCACCAATTTATTGTGGAAAATTGGAAAAAGTTCGAATACCTCGTGCCATGTCAAGACACAAAGTAGTGACATGAACACTAAGAACTCGTTACCCTTAGCATTCTATGTCTAGAATGACTCTCGTGGATGCCAATGAACATGGATGTTCACAGAGATCTGGAGTAAGGGGTGAGGGTACGTATTAGGAAGCTCTTTTGATCGAACACCTAATCCCGCCCGCCTCGATAGCGGCCTCTACTAATGATTAGGGAAAATCATCTATACTCGATATGTTGAAGGTTATATGCATGCAATGCAACATCCAATAGATTAATCTTAACATGTGAATTAACTAAGTCGGTGATCAAGTAGTTTAACATGCATTAATGTCGAGGTAAAAATTTAGGTTAATTACATGTGAAAGCATACAAACAATATGATAAAGAAATAAAATACAATAATTTAAAATTACAATAATTACAACGGGTTAATTGATTTACGTCGAAAATACATTTAAAACGAATGGTTTTAGAAAACAAAGGGAAAATAAATTAACGAACAGATTATTAGGTGATAATACGAGTAATAGTTAATTAATACGTAAGCTAATAACTATGTCAAAGCAACAACGGAAGTTCAGAGGTAGAATTCAACCCGGAACAGGCGCAACAGTGCTGCGTCCTTTGGAAGAGGCGCAGTGCTCACTGCGTCTGTTCCTGAGGTGAATTCTGGCTGTGAAGCCGGAATTGCATATTATTAATGTTCATTGGTGAATTTAATGCTTGATTATTGATATTTGACTCGGATATAAATGGATTAATATATTATTTACATGTGAATTGGTCATAAAAACAATAAAACATGAGATAAAGCTAATTAGGACGAATTAATTACAAGGCTAATTACAAATTAACAAAGTAGTTAGGTTATTAATGCTAAACTATTGATGATGATGACGATAATTAACAGATGAAAATATACAAAAGATGAATTTCAGAGACTTGATATTGATGAATCGAATCTCTAAAACCCGGATTTGATTTTAATGACGAAAACCCGCAAATATGAATTATTTGGGATTTAAGTCGGGAATTAAAAAGGTGACGAATTATTAATGATTATATGTTAAAATTAGCATGCCAATGAAATAAGGACAAGCAAAGACGAAACAAGATAAACAGACGAATTAAACAAAAGACGAAGGAAGAAGAAGGAAAGCAGGAACTGCGGCAGCCTCAGGAAGAGGCGCAGCAGTTGCTGCGTCCCTTCGAAGAGGCGCAGCAGTTGCTGCGTTCCTTCTCGACATCTGTCTCTCGTTAATCCGTAAAAAGGGTTTGAATAAAGGTTTTGTAAATCGGTTTTGAATATATTTTTGACGTAAAGCTTACGATAATGATTACAAAAATAAAGTACAATAATAAAAGATGGGATTTACACCCTCAGACTTACATGTTTGACGAAACGAGATTAACTAAGTTAATGTTTAGTGATGCTCGACTCGAATGTACGAAGAAAGTGCCCTCTAAGAGGAAGTTAAACAGGATTGATTAAGTTGATTGATGTGGAGTTGGTCAAATTGGTCGGTCATGCAAAACGAGGCTGGTACTCAGAAGGATCCGAGCTTACGTGGTCGAAAGTTCAAGCACATAGACGCCAAAAAGCAAGAGCGTGGTCTTATAATGCAAAGGGAGAAGAGAAGGGCGGATACTCGCGTGAGAAATATGAGGACCGAAGGTCTCTATTTATACTAATCACGGAATTAGGGTTTCGGTGAAACTTTGGAATTAAATCTCCAAAAGATCTTAAAATACGCAGAAAGGAGCTGGGGAAGAAGCGCATCAGTCACTGCGTCTCTTGGAAGAGGCGCATCACCTGCTGCGCCCTTTCCCCAAGGGTTTCCTCCTGCGGCAGAAAGATTTCCACGTTTCTGTTATGGAATTTCGGTTTGATCTTGATTTCCTTATTATTTATAAAATAATTTCGGGATATAATTTGCCAAAGATTAAAAGATTGAAAATATGGAATAGAAATATCCGGAACATTCCAGAATATTCTGACTCGGCATTTTAAACGGTTATTAGAAAATGAAGACGGTTTTTTACCCGGACTCCAAATGTACTCTAATTACTGTCAAAACGACTGTAATGGCGCGTAGATGACGACCAAGGGGTTGACACGAGTGTTTGAGCTATCACTTGACGATAAAATCACGAACTGTCATAAATCGTTCCGTGTACCAAACATGCGGCCCGATCATCACCGGGAGGTTTGCGGGAGGTGCAGAAATGAGGTATCTACAAGTGTGGTGAATCGTTGGTGATGGAGTGGTATCAAGGAGGTTTGGTGAGGGTGGTTTTGGGAATTAGGGATAAGAGGTTGAAGATCTGGGTAAATAAGAGTATGTTTTGAGAAAGAATTGCAGAAAATAGGGAAAATTGTGGTAGATTACTATACTCGATCGACTATCATGAAACTCGATTGAGGAACCAAAATCCCGCATACCTAACTCTCGAATTGCACTTTATAATTAAATTATTAGCATCCTCGATCGAGTGGTTATATTACTCGATCAAGGGACCCAAAAAAACACGTCCCTTCTTCTCCCGTCTTATTAATTTACGCTATAAACTCTTTTAACCTGCAATAAATCTCAAAAACTTATCAAATTCACTCCCTCACATCGCTTAAGTCGAACACGACCCATATTTAAAACACAATTAACTAAGCTGACTAAAGACGGTATTTAAATGCAATTAAATTTAAATTTGCAAATTAAATAAAAATTCGGGTTACCTCCCGGTAGCTCTGGTTTCAGATAGGTCCCGCACGACCTTTTGTTATCTTTATATATCAATTACCCGCAATTGGGCATAATCAAAACAGGTCAGAGCTCTTAAAAGTCGATCATAAATCTGCGTATGTGCTACACAAAAGCATATGTAGCACCATGATAAAATATGAGCATATAAAATCAAAGTTAAAGATCGTCTCAGCTTATCAAATTTTTGATGACAATTATAATAAAATTGCATCAAATTAATCTTCCAACCTAGAGAGGGTGGAGCATCAAAACACAAAGTGGAAGTCATACGAGGTAGCTTACTACCCGCCACACCAATAATCCTTATGAAATTATCGTCAATAATTACCTCAGATTGGTCGGGAGGTCTACCACTCCTAATGTCAGAATCGGTGGCAAAAGAATATATTATCTCAACCGTGCTAGGAGTATTCACAGACTCATATACCTTCTCGTTTCCCTCTTTGATAGGTTCTATCCCATATATTGTAGCTTCTAAAGCATCCATCTCAGCTTTCCAAATGGGAGATTCAATTGTACATGTCTCAAAACATATTAAATCCTCTGGAGGATCCTTAGTAAAAGACTCCTTTGCAAAATATTCAACAATATCATTTGCGACATCAGAAACGTCAATATACGTATCCTGCACATTAATCATTAAGTTAGAAGTCACAACAGGATCGGTTTGAACAATTGGATGGGGAAAATACAATGAAAGAGGTAGCACATCATAATCATCGTCTTCAAAAAGGTGCATATCCTCTCTAGTAGAAGTAACATAATCACACTCGGGATCTGGGAGTGGGGAATAAAGTTTAGGATTAAACTCGCGTGAAAAATTTTCTACCGTTCGAGTTCGTATATCTAAAAGTTGTTGCATCATGGCCTTCATGTCATTAATGTCAGCTTTCATACGCTTCTTCGACTCCGCACTATCTTGAGCTAAGTATTTAAGAAGCTCCCATTGCTCCTCATAAGGCAACTCATTAAACTGCCATCCACAATTTTGCTCAATTCTAGCTAGTGTTGCGCCATCAACACCATCATATATGATGTGACTGTTAGAAATCTATATCTCATTTTTAACATATTCATATATATTTCAAATTAATTTAGTCATAAAATTAATTACAAATCTTATGCATGCAAACAAAAATAAAAGAGGAAAAATCATCAACCCTTACTATGATAATTTCGGTGTTTATGGGCACCAACAAGATCTCCTTCTTGTTAGTTCTTGAGCATTCCATTAATGGATGAACATTCATGACTTCAAAATAGAAGCCCTCCAATAAGTAGCACCCAACACTATCCCTTAATCCCACAAACTAACATGTACTAGATATTTGTAATGTGGTTTACCTTAAAATTGATTACTAATACTCATATACTACTACTAGTATTATTAGTAATTGATTTATACAAATTAGATTCATAAAACTTGATTTTATGATGAACAAGAGAGAGAAGTTTATGTTTTCTTTAAACATGAGAGAATAAGAAAAATTGAGAGAAAAATTCTCAATGGTCTAATGACCAAAACCGGTGGGGGGGGGGGAGGTCTTTAGGACTCTTTTCTTTTTGCTTTTTGTCTTCACAAGACAAACTAGTGTAAGGCTTTGTCCATAGTCATGTCACTATCAAGTGTCATAGACAAATGAATAAGACAAATGGAAAAAGACAAAACTTCTAAACATTGCCCACCAATTTCGGTTTTGATGTGTAATATGGAGTCCATTTTATTTTTGTCAATTGTACAATTGTATGTCATGTGACATGTGACATGTCTTATGTCATGTTTTAATTTAAAATGCATATTTAACAAATTAAATATCATTTATAAATTAAATAAATCACATTTAACAAATTGACAAGTAATTCAAAATTGCTTTCACATAAAATGGTCATTTAATTACTATTTAGTATAATTCACAATATCTTGTAATTATAACTAACTTATCATTCTCATCTCGCGTGTTTCGCAAACACCGATTAATTTTAGTAATATAACTTCTTAAATTACTAAATAAAATCTTATTTAATCACATTATAATAAGATGTCATTTTCTCTCTTATGATAACAATTTGTTCAATTTTAAGGAATTAATTAATCTGTATCGGCATACAATTAATTAACCTTTTCAATTAAGGGAATCGTCCTTTAGGTGTGACCTCAAGGGATCAACTGATCACCACCGTCGCACGCCAGTAATGTCAAACTCTAGCCAGCCAATTATTACCGATATGTGTGGACCAGTTGACTATATATGTAATGTATCATCCCTTTCGTATTCTTGGTATGAGATTTAAATATGTGATCAATATGATCGACAATTGTGATCGCATTATTGTCGGGGACACTTACTCCAACAATCTCCCACTTGTCCTCGACAAGTGTGCGTCACCAATTCTCTTGTCCTATTACTATCTCCCACTCAATGCAAGGTGTCTTTCGGGTCGTACTTGCAAGTGATCATATCGAGAGTGGTTTCCTCGATCTGGAGAATAACTGATTGACCGGAGTTATCTACCATAGATAGCATCCGAGCGTGGCCACGCATTTCCAGTTCATTACTCCTCGAGTGGCCCTGAGATATTGTTTTAACCCGTACAAGGGGGTGGACAATTCCTATCGCACTTATTCCCTTCGACTAGCCACAGCCATCATAACCCAAAATATGCCCATTTGACCCCATTTACGAAGGTCGTAGTAACACAAATCAAAGTTAATCTGAAACTGTGCCACCTTAGGCGAACAGTCTTTACTCAAAAAAATCGACTCATTAGAATACTATAGTAGCTCTTGCCACGACCAGGCTATATAAATTTGCCAGAACTCTATAAGCGGTCACTGCCCGAGAAAGTGTTCCTAACAGTCTGCCTATGTGATCGTCTAGTCATCTCACATGACTCTATGGCACTTGAACTTGCCATCAATCGCATCACACTCTAGTCACTTCGAGACGTCACCTCATACAAGTGACTATGGGCGAATACTATGTTAATCCGGGTTCACTTTAACGGGGTTCAATTGTCTCTAAAACCCGTTTGGATGTAACAAAGTATAAAAGGATTTTTCAGATTTAAAAACTCGAACGATAAATGTGATTATCATATGAGTAGTCAATACTTGATTACTACTTCATATTCTATAATCCAGTTCGAACTTGAATGTAGTTGTTCATCTCAATTTAATTGAAATGACATGACTCATCATGTTAAGCCTATGAGAAGGCTTTGGTTAGTAGGTTTTATCAACTTCTTGTACCTAACTCAACCTTACTACACACTCGTTTTCCTTTGTAATGTATACATTTACATTACAAAACTTTCTGAGTACGTGTCGAGATCCAATCAAGACATAGGCCCTCTAGCCTTAGAATAGCTCCCACTGTTTTCACAGTGTACGGGACTTATCCTTCTTGCACATCTCATGATTGCAAGTGTACTCAATTTCCGTTGTAAACATTTCTCATTGTTCTTTATTGCCTAGAACGATTCTAGAAAATATATTTCTTAAATGACATAGCCACAATGGTATCTTAACCATCCTAATGTGTTTTGATTATGGTTTTGCTTGAAACCATGTGCAATCTCAATTATCAATTGTCACTTGTGTAACACCGTTACACAAAATTGCATCAAAAACACTTTACATTACATCCTTAATGCTTCTACAAGCACTTAAGGGTAATCTTTATGGCTTACTTGGTAACTATTACTTAAATTTGATTTGAAACAATTCATCATACTCAAGGTATATGAAATGTTATAAATCATTACTCATTTAATTGATCCGGCAGCGGAAGCAAATGGAATCAATCAAATATGTTCAACTTGATTGAACTAGTCATGAATCTTATCAACATAAGACTTCTTATTTGACGCTAATGTCATGTGGATTTATCTACATAAATCTGGATATTAAAGATGTATTGTATTACTCCAAAAGTCTTAAATCATTCTCAATGATCAATATGTCATCCACATATTTGACTAATTAAAATTTCCGTAACTCCCACTAAATCTCATGTATAAACACAACTTCTCGACTTATCGGGAAATTTTTTATACCATGATCAAATCATTGATTACAACTCATTGATGTCCTACTCAAGACCATCTCTTAAGTGGCACATTATCTTAGGATTGTAAGAATCTATAAAACTCATAACATGTATTGAATACATTCCTTCTAATTGAAGAAGTGGGTTTTAGATTCACATGCTATATGTATAACATCATAATGAAACACAATCCCTAAGAAGATCCAAATAGACTTAAGCATTTCAATTAGTGCAAAACCCTTTGCAACCAATCAAGCTTTGAAATATCTCTTTATTAGTGCAAAACCCTTTGTCACTAATCAAGCCTTTTATTTCGGATTTTCATGGCTCTAAGCCTTGTATTGAGTTGTGACTTAAAAACTCTCATGTAAGTCATATGTTCATTACTTTATAGAAGTAATCAACTTGAATCAAATGATTTCTTTGTAAGTTATAAGCTCTTTACTTTCTTAAAAGTAGCATGAATTCATCATCTTCAACAAGTGACGAATTTAACCTCCTAGGTTTTAAAGAAACAACGTCTTACACAAAACGTCTCATGTAGCCAAGAAAGACCAGTTTCTTGCGACATAACATTCTTTGTGGCTCTTTGTGGCTCTTGAATAATTTCTCCCACTCTGTCTTCTAGAAATAAACTTGTATTTTAGAAAGACAGCTTCACGAGCCACAAACCCGTTGTACTCGTGATTATAATAAGGAAAAATTAGCATTTGTTTCTTTTGAAAACTTACAAACATGATACCCACCCATTTCATATCTCATATGAATCGTTTTAGTTTTAGTGGAAAAATAATTTAGACAAAATGATAAAATCCCCAAAAGGATCAAGTAACTCAAAGTAACTTGATTGAAGTCCAAACCATATCTAATAGCGTTTGATTTCTTTATCCAACCACACATTATCCCATAATGCATGCTAAGAGAGATTAACTTGTGATACTATATCACATTTCATTTGGCTTATATCAAAGTCTTCACTTTGGTAATCCCATCACGATTAAATCGTGATTCCTTGAACTCTTTGAACTTCTTCAAAGATTTCTCTATTTACCTTATTAAGTGAAAATATTGGTGTCAACTTAAATTGATGGTAAAAGAAAATGATCAACCTATTCTGTATCAATGATTTACAACCTCGATTTCCTTTTCGACCAAAAGGCACGAGATATCTTGCTTTGAATACAAGATACGCATATACCATTAACAATCTAATGGTTTCAAGAGTACTCGTTAACTCTTTGCGTTCATCATTCTAGAATTTAAGGTTTAATCTTGGGTTAACAATTTGAGTCTTGCATCATCTACATGATATATCATTCTAGTTTGGTTTAGAATATAATCACCTTGATAATGGGCTAGCCATACATCAAATCATGGTGTATAGGGTCACAAAAGTGAAACCTCTTTTGTATCTTAACAAAATTATATTCTTATTTAGAGTTTATTCACTTAATAGTCATAATTAAGGTATAAATATAAACTCAAAACTAGATTGAGTACATAATGACTCTACCTCTCAACATCATTGTTGCTAGTCGTCATATTCTAATCATCCTATGTATCAAGTACAATGATGTGAACCACCACCGGTTTCTAATATTGACGAAGTAGTACTAGCAAAATTTATGTTAATCAAATAAATAAAGAACTAAGTCTTATTAGATGTCCCACAACTAACTTGCTTATTCTTTAACAACTTGGGGTAGTTTCCTTTCTAGTGTCCAACATTTAAGACAATGGAAACTTTATCGGTCGGGATTGATAGGTTTAGTATTGTCATTCTAAATAACGTTACTTTTAACATTACCTTGTATCAATTCCATTCTAATTTTACTTCTTGAACTTCGTTCTTTTCTTAACGGTTTAAGAGAATGCTCCCACTCATTTCAAGGAATCTTTACTTAGAGAAGCAAAGTTGAATCTTATGAAGACTACTCTTCAATTCAATCGTTTTAGTCTTAAAACTTTCATTGAAGTGGTTGCGTTATTTTGCTCAATTACGAATTCTGACAAATCTAATTACCAAAACAATTTATCGCTTCAAGGTACTTAATTCAATTAAGTATATGAAAAACAATTGTAAGTAGATATGTTAGTCAAGAATCAAAAACCTGTTTGATAATGAATAACTTTTATCTATACTCTTCACAAGAGATCCTTACAATGGATAATACGAGGTTTTAGAAGAAAAATTCATATTTGTCTTTAGTTACGATGTTTTAATGGAGATTTGAATCAAAAATCGAAATGATATCGTATATGAATTGTGGTAAAGAAATAGAACAATATGATAACGGAATAGTGAAAACAAAACATTCATCGTTATAATAATACTTGTAAATAACAAGTAAAGCATTTACATAGTGACCTCTACCCAACTATGATAAATGATTCCAAGATCCAAATTCATATTAACTTAGGGCACGGTGTGCCGAAATACCCTTTATTAATATAACTCGGTGGATTAACTCTTTAATCGATTCTACTTTTAGAACTCTTGGTCGATAAAATTACATTAATATTTATCTCTAGCCCGAAACACATCCGGAAATCGTCGTGAATACTTTCGTTGAGTTCAACCCAAATTTCGAATAAATGTGTCCATGATCCAAATTCATATCAACTTAGGGCACGGTGTGCCGAAATACCTTTCATTAACATAAATTCGGTGGATAGACATTTATCACCCACTTCCCCTACGTAACAAGGTTTGTACCCCGGTGTCGCCGAGTGCACTCCCTCACGAAATAGGTTTTCATGGTTTCTACTTTTTGGTAAGGCTAAGTCTCAATTGTTTATTTTAGCGAGAGGTCATGTCAATTTATTATCTATCACGTTTTAAGTGAACTAAAGCGGTGAACTACGATAATTGTAATTGACACGGTCGATAAACTCGATTAAAAAGACAATGCATGTTTTAGTTATGGCGATTTAGCGATGCATGCAACATATAAATAAAATGCAAAGCATAAATAAAATCCTAGTATGACCTTCCTAAAATAGTAAATCTAATTAACTATTACATATTCGGAAACCAACTCCATTGGTCCCTTGAACTTCGGTCTTGGCACGCATATCAAGGCAACACCGTCTTTAAGGATCGCCTTCTTAAGTGGCACCGTCTTCAAGGATCTCCGGAATAAATTAAATTACATAACAAATTACATAATTTCCTATTATAAATTAGTAATTAAAATAAAATAAATCTATTAAATTACAAAACGGTGATACGAGATCACAATAAATTACAACCGAATCGATATTCCCATACATTTCGGGTAATACCAATTAAAAACTAAGGCCATACTAAGTAAAAATTACATAATTCAAAAATTACATAAAATAAAATTATGACAATCATAAATAAAATGCAGCATTATAATATGTATGAACATGCCCAATTTTATGCTAAATCGCCTTTAATGAGCCAATATCGTATATTAAACGGTTTTTACGGATTTGCGTGATTCAACCTTTTAAAATCACAATAAATTACACAAAATCATATTTATGCACAAGTTAATTACCCTAACCGACTTAGGACTCAAAATTAGTCTCCACTAACATATTGACTATAATTAACTTATATTTATTAAAATTGTTCATTAATGGACTCAAAATTACAATAAAATGCCTTAAACTCCAAATAAATCACAAAAATTTCAAATAAATTTGAAATTTGATATTTGAAATTTTAAACTCATGAATATTCTGGAAAAATACCATGACACTCATAATGTTCAAAAACTTAGGTTAAAAATTTCGAAAATTATCAAGGAAAAACTATGTTGCGATTTACCGGATTTATCAAATATTATCATAAAAATATGAGAAAAATTATATTTATCAACTTTTCAATTTTAGATCTGAAATAGGTAATAAAATGCAACATGTGACGTTTTTCCTTAGTCATGAAGTATGTTTTAGCGATTATTCACTAATTAAAGTCACTATTTATGCTATTTTTCATCAAAAATTCATAAATCATGCATAAAGACTTCATTATAGCCTATTATTTTACAAATATCTTGTAAAATTGTATGTGACAACATACTAAATTTTTATGACCAGATTCGAAATATTTCTCATATTAACCTATTTTCATTTAAATTCGAGTTTTATCATGAAAAATCCATATTTCGAGCATAAAAACTCCAAAAATTATGAAAATTTACAGGTCATCTAAAAATAATATATGTGAAAACATATCCCAAAACCACTGGAAAATTCGAAGTTTAGCTAATTTTAGTCCGAAAATGACATTTTTATCATAAAAATCACATTTTAATGCCATTGTTATATAAAATGAACAATAAAATCCATAAATTAAACCAAAATATCCTAAAACATTTTAGGACCAGAAACTTTAACATGCATAATAAATTTCGTGATATGTCATAATAAACACAAATTTATAAGTTTTATATGTTAATCATATAACTCGGAAAAACAATAACCGATTTGCAAGCAAACAACCTAAGGCTCTTGATACCGCTTGTTAGAAATCTATATCTCATTTTTAACATATTCATATATGTTTCAAATTAATTTAGTCATAAAATTGATTACAAATCTTATGCATGCAAACAAAAATAAAAGAGGAAAAATCATCAACCCTTACTATGATAATTTCGGTGTTTATGGGCACCAACAAGATCTCCTTCTTGTTAGTTCTTGAGCTTTCCATTAATGGATGAAAATTCATGACTTCAAAATAGAAGTCCTCCAATAAGTAGCACCCAACACTATCCCTTAATCCCACAAACTAACATGTACTAGATATTTGTAATGTGGTTTACCTTAAAATTGATTACTAATACTCATATACTACTACTACTAGTATTATTATTAATTGATTTATACAAATTAGATTCATAAAACTTGATTTTATGATGAACAAGAGAGAGAAGTTTATGTTTTCTTTAAACATGAGAGAATAAGAAAAATTGAGAGAAAAATTCTCAATGGTCTAATGACCAAAACCGGTGGGGGGGGGGGAGGTCTTTAGGACTCTTTTCTTTTTGCTTTTTGTCTTCACAAGACAAACTAGTGTAAGGCTTTGTCCATAGTCATGTCACTATCAAGTGTCATAGACAAATGAATAAGACAAATGGAAAAAGACAAAACTTCTAAACATTGCCCACCAATTTCGGTTTTGATGTGTAATATGGAGTCCATTTTATTTTTGTCAATTGTACAATTGTATGTCATGTGACATGTGACATGTCTTATGTCATGTTTTAATTTAAAATGCATATTTAACAAATTAAATATCATTTACAAATTAAATAAATCACATTTAACAAATTGACAAGTAATTCAAAATTGCTTTCACATAAAATGGTCATTTAATTACTATTTAGTATAATTCACAATATCTTGTAATTATAACTAACTTATCATTCTCATCTCGCGTGTTTCGCAAACACCGATTAATTTTAGTAATATAACTTCTTAAATTACTAAATAAAATCTTATTTAATCACATTATAATAAGATGTCATTTTCTCTCTTATGATAACAATTTGTTCAATTTTAAGGAATTAATTAATCTGTATCGGCATACAATTAATTAACCTTTTCAATTAAGGGAATCGTCCTTTAGGTGTGACCTCAAGGGATCAACTGATCACCACCGTCGCACGCCAGTAATGTCAAACTCTAGCCAGCCAATTATTACCGATATGTGTGGACCAGTTGACTATATATGTAATGTATCATCCCTTTCGTATTCTTGGTATGAGATTTAAATATGTGATCAATATGATCGACAATTGTGATCGCATTATTGTCGGGGACACTTACTCCAACAGTGACACATCTCCCATATATCAACATAATAGCCAGATTGAGTGATGAAAGATGTTAATCTATCCCAATAATTATGCAATAATTCATGTTCAAATTGTGGGAAATAAAAGATGGTCATATTGGTGAGCTATTTCCTTGAAAAGATTTCTACGCCTGCGAGAAGAAACACTCCAAGAAAACATTAAGATTTACCTTAAGGAACAAAAAGCTCCTTGAGACAGAAGAAAATAATCTAAAATCAAATAACAAGCAGTAAAATACACCGTTTCCCCGGCAACGGTGCCAAATTTGATAGGGCTAAAGTTGTATCACCTCAATCAAAATAATCCCAAACGGACACTAAAAATGCAGATAGTGAAGTCAGGGGTCGAACCACAAGGAAACGTGACAAACTGCTTATTACCTATGAGTAGATTCAAGACTATTGGGTAACAAAGTTGATCTATTTAGTTTTTAGTAACTAAACGATTGTAAATTAAGACGATATTAGTCTGGGGATTCCGGTTCACAACGAATATCAATTAGGGTATTTAGGGTCAATTAACTAACATGGACTGACTATCTAAGGCTATATGACTTATTGGTACTATATATCCTTTAGATCTGCACTTAGCATGCGGTCACTATGACTAAGTCGTTCTACCTAATTATTGTAAGCCTTTCTTAGCATTAATCCGGTCGGCAATAATACTAATTCGCAACACTAACTAATTATTCCCGGCCGGTAATTAATCAATTAGATTGATAAACAAATAATAGGCGATAGTCGATCTAAGCATCTAATAAATTTATTAACCCCAATTAATATTCATCGATCCCCTTCAACCCTATATGGAGAATTAGATACGCATAACAATGGAAAGAACGATAAACATAATTAAAGAAAACATAAGAATAGAGATTAGAAATACCGAACAATGATTAATTGTAAGATTAAAGGTATGAACGATCTTGTAAGCAATAATATAAAAGAGTTTTTAGAGAGGAAACCTAAACTAAACAAAACTAGGGTTCTAAGAATAATAAAAGCATAACCTAATTATTGTGTAGGAGTTTCCTATTTATACTATTACATAATAATTAATTAAACCGATTTAAGGAAAGTTTCATAAAAACTGCGTCAAACTAGATACTCGATTGAGTATTGATACACTTGGTCGAGTGACTTCAACAACTTCAGGTTCTTCGTGTCTCCTTCTCTTCTTGTTTTCATCTAGCCGACTCCGCGGTGCTCCATTTTACTCTTTTGCTCCACAAATGCATCAAATCTTAATTAAAACACCAAAAGGCAGAAGTATCGACATTTCTAATATAAACGACATATAATTAACATATTATAACACAAAACCGTCTCAAAAGCAACTAAGGGGAGGTATAAATGTGTATATAATTATGACTCATCACATTCCAGATAGGGTTTACCTACTCAGTTATTGTGTAAATGTCATAAGATGGTTGCTTGATTGGTTGGCATGTTGATTATATCTTAATTGGTTTTTTGAATTATTTACATTGGTATTATGGTTGGTTATTGTTTGTCTGTGGTTCGTGAGGTGCGCCCTCGGCTGAGTGGAGTCATTTGCGGGAGTGGCTTCACGCCCTTGATTCGCCACTTGTGGTTCTCGTCACAAGGGGATGTGGACATTAATGGACATGGGTTATTCGTTCGATGGAGATGAGCGGGCTTAGGTGGGAAAGGCTACGGCCCCCCACTGGTGATGTGGAGTATCTGTTATAATGGATATTCTGACAGGGCTACACACTTTAGTGTGTAGTCAGATGTTTGGTAATGTGACGGAGTTGGAGGATTGTGATTGTGTAACTGTCTGTTGTATTGTCTTATATTGTTTATGCAGTAACTGGCCCCGTTTAAATGTTTTGAAAATTGTGGTGATCTATTCGGGGATGGTGAGCAGTTGTTTAGCAGGTATATCTTGGATATGCGTGGGATCTAGCTGGGGATGGAGTCACCACGAGTCAGGGTCGTAGTCTTTCGCTGTTTTATCATAACATTTATTACTTTAGTTGGATTTTGGTTTTGGAACATTGTATCTTATTTTACAGTTGGTTTTGATTTAATCACTTTAAAATCTATACTTAAATTATGTTTCTTGATGGTCACTTTTGATTACTATGCCTCGGGTAACCGAGATGGTAGCATTCTCATGCGTTAGGTGGTCTTGGTAAGTCACCTTGGTGTATGGGGGTGTTACAAAGTGGTATCAGAGCGACGATTTTGGAACCTGTAACTAATGAACCCAATGAATGTAGAGAGTCAAACTAAAATGAACCCGGGTAGGAGTTGTTAGAAGCTAATGCAAAGGCTTGGAAGACGTACTAAAGTCGCGAACTCGCCCTACAACTTTGAATCGGTCACCATGGGGTGTCATGGGATCACTACTTGTTTACTGTTATTTCATATGCATATGTTGGATAAAGTGTATGATGGATGACGTGGTGGAAAAAGATGAATAATTGCTGCTTAAGAATATGATTTATGATTTAAGCATGTTTATATGACGAAAGTGAATTCATAATGTTGTGGTATTAGTAACATGTGAATAGGAGTTGTGATGTATAAGTATGTTTTTGTTTTTACGTAAAGTTTAAAGGCATGCGGGTAGTGTAGTACGTGAGCATGACTCGATCGAGTGGGGGAAACTCGATCGAGTAGGGTGGACTCGATCGAGTATGCTGGGCTCGATCGAGTGGGTATGTGATACGTTGGGCAGTAGTTACTGGAGTTGTGCTACTTGATCAAGTAACTGGAGTACTCGATCGAGTGTCTGGTACTCGACGAGTACGTATGTGACTCGATCGAGCATGTTTTATGTCAGTTCTGGGCATGTTTTGGAGTTGGGGCACTCGATCGAGTTTGTGGCTTACTCGATCGAGTGACTCTTACTCGATCGAGTATGTGTGGTTACTCGATCGAGTAAGTCCTGGTGCGGTTCATATTTGCTTTGAGCCATAGGCTATGTGCTTACGTTTATCTCCCTTTTATAGCTCAACGATATGCCACCAAAGAGATCAGCTTTGTACGTTAGGGTTTAGGAGATGAGTGTTGAGGAGATTGCCAAGATGCTTGAGCATCAAGACGCGTTTACTGAAACCCTCAAGAATATGGGGAAAGATAAGGAGGCCGGGATAGACTTTGCCAAGATGCGCATTACGATATCTCGATTCAAACCCACTGCCTATGTGGGTACAGGTGCGCCGATTTTGCTCGACAACTGGCACCGTGAGATAGAGAATATCTTGGGAGTGGTACATTTTCCGAAAGATTTTAAGGTGGAACAAGTTGTGTTCTACCTAAGGGATTCAGCTGGGGAATGGTGGGATAAGGTGATGGACATTGCTTTAGACATCTATAGGAAGCAGGGTAAGACTGCAATCCCGTGGTCTAAGTTTAAGAGAGCTATGAGGCAGAAGTTCATTCCGGAGCATGTTCACAGCAAGCTACGTGGTGAGTTTGATTCCTTTAAGATGACCGGGGATATGAAGGTGACAGAGTACTATCATAAATTCAACGAAAAGGCAAGATATGCTGGGGATATGGGGCTAAATCATGAGAATTTAGCCCTTCGCTTCGAGAAAGGGTGGACTTATCAGGGACCCTTACCGATGTGAATGAGGCTTATGAGAGGGTTGTACGGGCTGAGAGGTTGGTCTAAATGGCCAAGGAAAACAAAGAGAAGGGCTCGGAAAAGAGGAAGGCTGAGAGCAATGGTAGTGCCCAATCTAGTTACAATCAGGGTAACCACAATCAGGCAAGGGCTTATTCTTCTGGGTCGGGCTTTAGTGGTGGATCTTCTTATGGGTGTGGTCGTGGTAGCAGCAGCAGCTGGGGTATCTCGTGTTTCAACTATGGCGGTGTTGGTCATAAGAGGCATGAGTATACTAGTGCAGTGGGGAGAGGATTTCAGAGACAGTCACAGGGGAGCTTTTCACAGGGACCGACACAGAGCTATGCTAGCAATCGGCCAGCTGGGTCATGGAACAACCAACGAGGGCAGGGTAACTACAATGGTGGGTTCAACCGCAATGGCGGTAATTCTTATCAGAAATCGGCGGCTAATACCAATCAGGTGTCAGCTGCCAAGCCTTCTACATCAGCTAGTACAGTGCAAGGGGGTGGACAAAACAGCAGTGGCAAACTGTTTATGATGGACAAACAAGCTTCTGAGGATGATGCACACGTGATCACGGGTACTTTTCTTGTTAACAACGTTTCTACCTTTGTTTTGTTTGATTCGGGGGCGTCACACTCGTTTGTATCATCAAGTCATGCTAGGTCTATGGGTTTGAGAGAGTTTGAGTCTGTAAAAGATGAATTTTTTGATACCGTCAGGTGAGTCAGTGTCTTGTGCGAAGCTGTATAGAGGGGTGTCCATGGTTATTGGGCAAGTTGATCTTCAAGTTGACTTGTTGGAGTTTCCTATGGAAGGTTTTGAGATGATAGTTGGGATGGACTGGTTGGGTAAGTATAAGGCTAAAATAGTCTGTCACCAAAAGAAATTTTCTTTAAGAGGTCCTAAGGGGGCTAGTGTGTCTTATCGTCGGTTTGTTATCAAACCCAAAGTCAAAGTGATTGCAGCGGTGACATTGAAGTCTTACTTGAGGAAGAGGTGTCCTTTGATCCTATGCCATGTAAAAGATACTAGTATGGTAGAACCGACAGCAGCTGAGATACCAGTGGCGGGGGAGTTTCCAGATGTTTTTCTAGTTGAGATACCGGGTTTACCGCCGAATAGAGAGATCGATTTCAGTGTGGAGTTGAAACCAGGGACGGGACCGATCTCTAAGGCCCTGTACCGTATGGGACCTAAGGAGTTGGAGGAGCTGTAGTAAAGGATGGAGTACTTGATACTTTAGACTTTACTGATTTTGATACTTGTGTTAGTTTCATTAAGGGTAAGCAAACTAACATGTCTAAGAAAGGTGCAAAGAGAAGTTCTAGCCTATTAGAAATCATACATACGGATATTTGTTGTCCCGACATGAACGCTAATGATCCAAAATATTTTATCACCTTTATTAATGATTACTCATGTTATATGTATCTTTACTTGCTTCGTTCTAAGGATGAAGCTTTTAATGCCTTTAAATTGTTTAAGGCTGAAGTAGAGAACCTATGTGGTAAGCGCATTAAGATTGTGAGAACTGATAGAGGTGGTGAATACTATGGTAGATACACTGAGAACGGACAAGCACGTGGTCCATTTGCTAAATTTCTTCAAGAGCATGGGATTGTTGCCCAATACACTATGCCTGGTTCTCCATACCAGAATGGTGTAGTAGAAAGAAGAAAAAATCAAAAAATAAAAGGTTTTACTAATGGTAGTCTCTTGACACAATACAAAACTAAAGATTTTACTAATGGTTGTCTTCTGAATGCAGTAATAGAGCTTTAATGAGTCGTTATATGTACGATGTAGAGATCCATATCTAATGATCGAGACTAAGTGGTTTTTACCTTCAAAGAAAAATAATATGTATATAATAGTGGTTTTTTAAGAAGAGACATGTATTTCTTGGCATGTTATATCTTCACATTGAAAAATAATGTAGGCATTATGAACATACTACGTCTAAATAATTAAATTATGTATCTCACATTGAAATAATAGTATACGGTAGGGTGATTCTATAAATATAAATAGGAGGCATCCTTGAAACTTAGGTATTAATCCAAAATTTTTTTGATATAAAAGATATAGACTTTTTAGTATATTATATGTCTCACATTGAAAAATAATGTAGGTGCTGTGAATATATTATGTATAAATAATAGAAATGTCTCATATATATACATTTTCTATATTATATTAAAGTGATGTTTATTATTTTGATATAAAAACTTTATATTTCATTTAAAAAAAAATATCGTATGAAAATTATATAATTAGATTGTGACAAAAAAATGCTATCATTAGAGTGTATATTGTATTGTATTGTATTTTCTCATTATTAAATCGGGTTAATCTCAAAGTAGGTACAAAAAAAATGGTGTACTTAGTAGTTAGTATGTTATTTGTCCTACATTGAAAAGTAACGTAAGTGTGGTGAATATACTATGTATAAATATTAAAATTGTCCCACATCGGAAGATTACCGTAAGGCATGGTGATCTTATGATTATAAATAGAAGTCATACCCCCAAAATCTTTTGATTCCCTTAAGTATTGTCATTGATAACTCTTAAAAGAGTTTATATTACTGTTTCTACAATAATGATTTCTAACCTAAGTTAATGTTTAGAAAATATTTTAGTTATTATAATATATACTATGTATTTCTTATTTTATATTCAAGTGATGTTTCTAATTTTCATATAAAAACTTTTAAATTTCATTTGACAAAATAATGTCGGTAAAAAAATTATGAAAATAATATTATTAGATTCATTGTAAGAAATGCTATCATTAGAGTATATATAGATATAGATTTCATATAATTTGCACATATTAAAGATGGTGTATTTCATAGTATGTTATATCTCCCATATTGAAAAATAATATAGGTGTGATAAATATACTACACATAAAAAATAGAATTTTCCCACATCAAAATATAGCATAAGGTGGGTGATTTTATGAGCATCCTTGGAACTTAGGCATCAACCCAAAATCTTTTGAGTCGCTTAAATATTGTCTTGGAGAGAATGTTTAAATAATATAATTAGAATTGTGTTAAAAAATATTTTATCATTAGAGTATATCCGCATATTGCTTAGCGAACTCAATCAAGGCATCATCCCAAGTGGCAATCTTCTTATGCTCTAGAGAATAAAACCATTGTTTAGGAATGGTGTCGAGAGATGAAGGAAAGATCCTTAGGAACATCTCGGGTTTAATGTCTTTGATAGACATGTAATCCTTGAAAGCACGGATATGGTTCAAAGGGTTTTCATGTCCTTTTAATTTTGGGATATCCGTCATGTTGAAGTTGGTTGGCAATTTGGAGCTCACGGCCACATACTTGCGATTTTTTTCCCTATAGATATCATCCCCTTTGAGAAACATCAGTTGTTCCTCCAAGTATTGGAGTCACTTCTCAGCTGCAGTCGGATCTATGGGAGGGTTGACCTCTTGTGCTCCCACAAAAGGTGGTGGATTTTCATGCGCGAAGTCATTCACAAAATCATGAAGTATTTCATTTTCTGCAGGAGGCAACCTAGTTTCTACAGCAACAATTCGGCCCTCGATCGTGTTGAAGCGATTATTCACTTGGTCTTCGCTAGTTTGGAGACGAGCGAGCGCGGCTAAGATTAGATCATTACCATTCGGTGGTTGTCCATTGACACTTGCGTGACTAGTTCCAGGCATCTTGAAAACTGAATAAGAGATCGACGACGAATCAAAACACGATCGACCATTCTAGCACACTTACTCAAAGAAAAGGTTTGACTTGTGAAGTGGGAGTGTGCCACTTGTGTCAAGTGAACTTTTTGAATAAATGACAAAGTTTGAAAATGTTGGTCCTAGTCAACTGTAGTGTAGTCGTAGAAATGGACTCGAAGTGAGGTTTTGAAATGGGTTTTGAGGCCCGGATTTTGACTCGACAATTGGACAGAGTTTTGACTGGTTTTGCGCTAATATTGGGCTTATGTTCGAAAAATTTTCATTTTGAAAGAAATTTTGATTTTTACAAAAATCGTCATGGTTTTGTTTAGAAATGGTGGTCACATATGGTACAAGCATTTATACAGGCATTATAACGGGATGCTGAGTGCATTTAAAAGGGTTTTGGCTTAAAGGTGGGTTGTCATACAGAACAATCAAACCCAGGGTCTGTGGAGAGGCTCGTACCAAACAGGAGTAAGGCCGATTCCTAGTCCATTTTCTCGAGTAGTGAAAGTCCTTGATACAAACAAGAGTAAGTACCATGGTATGGATAACGTCAATCGTTATCCATCCTTAGGCCCAAATAAGAATTTGGACCATCTAGACGGGACGATTGGTCGAATGGGTTAGGATGGGCCTAGGAAGGCCGAATAAAACGATCTAGGAAGACCGAGTTATGAAAATCGACAACTGTCTTGTACAAACTATTCCCTAACCTTGTTCAAGTTTCACCCTTGGCTACACGTAAGTGTATTATCCCCAGCGGAGTCGCCAAACTGTGGACGCGGGCCCACGGGGGCGAAAAGCGAAGCAAGCTTTTCTTTGTTGCATTTGTGGAGTCGCCACCAATTTATTGTGGAAAATTGGAAACCGTTTGAATACCTCATGCCATGTCAAGACACAAAGTAGTGACATGAACACCAAAAACTCGTTACCCTTAGCATTCTATGTCTAGAATGACTCTCGTGGATGCCAATGAACACGGATGTTCGAGAGATCCTGGAGTAAGGGGTGAGGGTACGTATTAGGAAGCTCTTTTGATCGAACACCTAATCCCGCCCGCCTCGATAGCGGCCTCTACTAATGATTAGGGAAAATCGTCTATACTTGATATGTTGCCGATTTATATGCATGCAATGCAACAAACAAATTGATTAATCCTAGCATGTGAGAATTAATACTAAGTCGGTGAACACGTAATTTAACATGCAATTGAGTCGAAGTAGGAATTTAAGTTAATTACATGTGAGAGCATACAAGCAATAATAAAGAGATACAATAAAGAAATACAATAAATAAAATTACAATAACTACAACGGGTTAATTGATTTATGTCGAAAATACATTTAAAACGGATAATTTGGGAAAAGAAAGAATGAATAAATAAACGGACAGATTATGGGTGATAATACGACTAATAGTTAATTAATACGTAATTAATAAACTAGGTCAAGGCAGAAACGGAAGTTCAGAGACAGAACTCAACCCGGAAAAGGCGCAGCAGAGCTGCGTCCCTTGGAAGAGGCGCAGCAGATCCGCGTCGTCATTCTCGAGCTCGATTCTGGCGTGAAGCGGAATTGCAAATCGTTAATGTTCGTTGGTGATTTTAATGCTTGATTATATTATTTGACTCGGATGAAAGTGATTAACAGATTATTTACATATGATTGAGGTCATAAAAATGATAAAACATGGATAAAAACTAATTAGAACGAATTATATACAAGATTAATGAGGTTATTATAAATATAAATTAATCGAATTAATTGAATTAATTAGGTTAAATAAGTTATTAACGACGAATTAATGATGACAACGATAAATAACAGATGAAATATATCAAAAGTGAATTCCAGAGATTCAATATTGAGGAATCGAACCTCTAAAAACCCGAATTGATTTTAATGACGAAAACCCGCAAATATGAATTATAAGAGATTTAAGTCGGGGATTTTAATGATGGATTAATTAATAATGATGAAAGATTAATGAATTACAGGTTAAAGTTATCATACTCAAATTGTTGTGCTAAAGAACAAAGAACAATTGAAAACAAAGCGAAAAACAATAGGACGAACAAAAGACGAAGGAAGAAGAAAGGAAGCAGGAACTGCGGCAGCTTCACGAAGAGGCGCAGCAGGTGCTGCGTCCCTTCGAATTGGCGCAGCAGTTGCTGCGTCCTTTCTCGACGGTTGTCTTCTGATAATCCGTAAAAAGGGTTTTAAAACAAGGCTTTACAAATCGATTTTAAGTGTATTTTCGACATAAATCTTACAATTGTGATTACAAAAATAAATAGCAATAATAAAATAAGGATTATACACCCTCAGACTTACATGTTTGACGAAATGAGATGAACTAAGTTAACGTTTAGTGATGCTCGACTCGAATGTACGACGAAAGTGCCCTCTAGGAGGAAAACGAATAAGATTGATTAAGTTGATTGATGTGGAGTTGGTCAAATTGGTCAGTCGTGCAAAACGAGGCTGATACTCAGAAGGATCCGAGCTTACGTGGTCGAAAGTTCAAGCACGTAGACGCCAAAAAGTAAGAACGTGGTCTAGAATATAAAGGGAGAAGAGAAGGCGGACACTCGCGTGAGAAATATGAGGAACGAAGGTCCCTATTTATACTAATCACACGGAGGAAATTAGGGTTTTCGGAGAAACTTTGGAAGTGAATCTCGAAAAGATACGAAAAATACGCAGAAAAGGACTGAAGTAGAGGCGCAGCAAGAGCTGCGTCTCTTGGAAGAGGCGCAGCACCTGCTGCGTCTTTTCCTCAGTGGTTTCCTCCTGCGGAAGAAAGATTTCCGTGTTTCTATTATGGAATAGCGGATTAATCTTATTTCCTTAATATTTTATATGATAATCTCGGGATATATATTACCAAAGATTAAAAGATTGGAAAATATATGGAATAGAAATATCCGGAACGTTCCAGAACATTCTGACTCGGCATTTTAAACGGTTAATAGAAAAATGAAGACGGTTTTTGACCCGGACTCCAAATGTACTCTAATTACTGCCAAAACGACCGTATCGGCGCGTAGATGGCGACTATGAGGTAGACACACGTGTTTGAGGGACCACTTGACGATAAACTTACGAACTGTCACAAATCGTTCCGTGTACCAAACATGCGGCCCAATCATCACCGAGTGGTTTGCGGGAGGTGCGGAAATGAGGTATCTACACACCCAAAAGTCATCTCAATTAGCTTAACATTATAAAAATAACAAGAAATCCCAAAGTTACAACCTTTATCATATATATAATTTATAAATTTTTTTGGTTGTAAATCATTAAAAAAATTGGAGAACAAATAGTTAGTTCATCTGGTTTTAGTTATTCTTGAAATTAGGATTAATTAATAAAGATGTCTAGGATTGGTGTAATGTTAGTTCTAATTAGGAAAAATCCCAATTTTAATTCAACACAATTGTACATTTTTTTCACATCATCTTCCTTTGTTTCCACCTTCAGCTTCTCCATGTCACACATATGTTTCTTCCTTTCTTCTTTGAGTCAATTCACCTCTTCCTACAACATTTCCCCTGCAAAAATCAACCAATTATAAACCATTACTCCAATATATAAAAATTGGGATTCAAGACCGTCTTACGTTTAGGTCGCCTCTTGAAGTTTCTCACACCAAGAGGGACGTGCACGTTTATGACTTGAGTATGAAGGGACTCGTGTGGTGTCACGACGTCTGACAGGGGCCTAGTTAGCGCCCAGGCTCGGTACTGTGGGCGTGTCCCTAGTTCCTTTTACGGACTGTGGCCCAACTGTTGGTGGCGGTGTCACGATGCCGTCACCGGGTTTGTTTTGGAGGAGTGGTGATTGGAGGTTACTTGTGTTCATCATACTTCATACTTGCATATCATGATTGCATTTCATATGGTATACTCATGTTATATCGTAAGCACTCGTATTATTGAAACTGACCTTAAATGTTTTAAAATATATGTGGTGAACCATATGATATTTCCAGTCATATGGGGAGCAGTGGATTGACAGGTAGCTTGTGCATACGGTTGAGTCGGAGGCTTGGAGCGGTCCATCATTTAGCATGTCACCACTTTTCATTTTTTAGTTTTTGACATTATTAATTAGACTCCATTTATTTTAGTTGGTTTGTATAATTTGGGATTGTAGTTAACCCTCGAATATGTAATAACTCATTTAACTTTAAACTTATCTATGCTAAATGCTTCTAATCTAGTTGTTCGCACTACTACCTTAGGAAACCAAGATGTGTAGCGCCTCCATTGGCTAGGAAGGCCTTACTAGAGGCTTCCTAATTAATGAGGGTGTTATATAGACAGACTTAGTTATAGCGACCGCATGCTAAGCACCGGACTAAAAGAAATATAAGTACCGACCGAATATATGTCTTTAGGTAGTCGATCTATGTTAGTTACTTGACCCTAAATCTCCTAATTGATATTCATTGTGAACCGGTTTTCCTAGACTTGCTTCATATATTTGATATCATCTTAATTAAAACTAACTAGTTTAGATCCCGCGCAATGCATGCGCGGAATATATAAATTTTTACTTTTATGCATTGCTTATATTTAATTGACACCTCGTTAATTTTTTAATTTCACCTCGATGTACTTTGAATTGAGAAAATAATCGATCTATAAAACTAATTATAATAACAGTTATAGTTTTGTTTTATACGAAGTAAGTATAAATTAAATCATTTTCTTATAATAACACCAATGAAATATTTAGAAATTTGTAGCTTAGGAGTTCATACAAAATTTATTTTATTTTTAATTTAGAGATTATAGTTTAGAGTTTGATAAATAAAAAAATTATAATTTCATGATAATATTATACGTGAGTGAAAAGATTATATTTTAATAAAAGAATAAAGGTTTAATGAAAGAAAATGTAATTTTATTTGTTTCCTTAATTAGATGGTGCATTTTGGAGGGAAAATATTTGGGCTTTTTTATCTATCTATATTCTATTTATATCTATCTATCTATCTATATCTATCTATCTATATCTCTATCTATATATCTATCTATATATCTATATATAACTATAACACAAGAACCACTATGACACGTAAAAACATCACATTAGCTTTTTTCTCGCGTAATATTTACTCTTAATATTATATCTTATGTATGCAAGCCCCGATATATTTAGCAAAATGAAATAATTAGGAGTCGTTTGGTTGATAAGAAAATTCAACTTCCTAGGAACTTGCTATTCATAGGAATTAAGTTCCATCATCTAATTCGGGTGAATTTGGCAAAATTGTTTGGTTGTCCATGTAGGAATTAAATTCCACAGGAACTTCCAATGACCAAGGGGAGTAAGTAAGCCACTTCCCACATTATGTAGGCATTTGAAGTTCTTAAGAAGTTTCAATTCCTACATTCTCCCCAAAAAATTTGGCAACCAAACAACCTTATTTTTTTAAAATCATGGGATTTTCTAATGCCTGTATTTTTCAAGTGGTAACCAAACGACTCCTTAGTTTCCTAAATATCTTCATATGCGTATAATTATTCATGGCAAATATACTTCATGGAATTAATTTCCAAAAACTTTCCTACCTGATGCATTTATTGATGGCAAATGAAAAATGAGAGCCAATGAGAAAGGAAGATGATACACATACACGAGGTGTATGGTTTTTCCATACACAACCAATTACGTGATGACATGTGGCAAACTAGAGTCCTCCATTAGTTAGTTTAAGGCTAGGTTAGTAATTTAACTAGTTAACTATATTTATGAAATTTTTTTATTTCTTTATTTATACGTTAGATTTATTATTAAATCAAACCTCAAAAAATGTCTTTGATGAGGATCAATCCCATAACCTCTTGGTTTGAATACCCTTACTATTACCACTATGACACATTCATCTTGTTGTCAATTTTGCATATCTTTTGATCTATATCTTTGTTAAGACCTGAGTTAAAACAATATGTATATATAATCATTATTAATTGTACTTATAACTTATATTTAACGAACCTTGATATTTGATCAATGTACATACTAGGTTAGTTAAATGTACTTGATAAAAATTAAACTAAATATTTTATATACCTATCGTATTTATTATTTGTAATTATAATTTATATAATTAATATGAAATTTACATTCATTATAGGTCATATTATTATAACGAAAAATATTTAGTAAATTGAGGTAATTTTTTTTTTATTATTATAATATTAAAAAATATCAGGTATTATTACGAAAAATTATTATAACGCTCTAGATGTCATGTGTAAATATATTATTAAATTGTACGTCGAATGTATTTCACCTTAATTTCCGTCTATAACTCTTTAAGTGCATCTTAGATATATAAGGGGTATATATATAAATTTAGGATCCGGTGAGAACCATACACTACAAAAGTAACGCGGGAAATTGACGGAAATTCTGACGAATTTTCCATACCGTCAAATAACTTGGGAAACTGACGGAATACTGACGGATATTTCGTCAGTAAAAAATACTGACGGATATTCCGTCAAAATCCGTCACAGGTTACTGGAGCGTTGAAAAAAGCAATGGCGTCATCACAGCCTGACGGGTTTATGACGTTATCCGTCGCCTATACAATATTCGATAGAAATCCCGTCAGATGTCCCCTCCCCAGAACTAGGCGCAAAACTCCATTATTGATAGAAAAGTCCTGACGGAAAAACCGTTAGGAAAGTCAATATTTTGTTGACTTTCCTGACGGAAATTCCGTCAGGAACTTTCAAAACACGGGTTCATAACGAGTTTTCCGTCGGGAGTTTCCTTTGCCAAAATTGGCCAAAAGCCAATAATTGAGAGGAAACTTTATTTTTAAAATAACGACATATTTGGATTCGACGTACAATTTAATGTCTAGATAATATATTTTTTGGTAAAAAATTATAAGTTAGACAGAAATTGAGGCGAAATATATTTGACTAATTTTCATGCACCTAATAAATATTTTCATGTATGTAATACTTTTCATGAACCTAGTACTCGTTTTCATGCATCTACAGCCTGTTTTAGTGTGTCATTGTATTTTTGTACACTAAGTATATATATTTTTAATATAATAAATAAATTAAGTTTAATTACATCCAATATTATACTTGAATGAACTAAATTAATGATAATGAAATGGGTTATGAAAACTATAAAGAGATAAATAAAATAAAAATTCCCGACAGATACAGTATTTCACAATACATTAGATTTGTACTTTAGTTAGTGAATAATAATGATCGCTCTTAAATAATATATTAGTATAATATTTCATATTTATTTAAATATATAACTCTAATAAATATATATAATAAACTAATATAAAAGTTGATTTGATAAAATTCAGTAAGGGAAAGATTTAACAAATATTTGATATATTTATTGAAATTAAAGTTGTTCATGGACGGGACAGACCCGTCCGTCCGACCCGCTAACAAAGAGGGTTTGGACAACATATTTTCCAAATGCCCGGACCACGAACCCGCTCAAAACCTGTTAACATGTCTGTGGGCCAAAAAATCATGCTAGCCCGGCTCACGTCCGACCTGAGTCCGCATTTGACTACTTTTAATTTAAATATATAAGTCTGATAAATTTGTGTAAGTAGCAAAAGTGACTCTATTAATAATTAAAATAATTGTAGCAACATTTGATGTAATAAATATGATAGTATTCACCAATTTGAGTGGTAAAAGTAACAATAATAGCAGACAGAGTAGCGAAAGTCATAGTAGCAAGAATGATAATAGTGAAATTAACAGTATTAAATGCGAGAGTAGTGAAAATAAATAAATAAATATAGCGGGAGTAATGAAAATAACAGTAGTGACAACAAATATTATAAAAGTAACAATATGAACAACGAAGAAAGTTAGCTAACAATTCAGTTTAAGAAAAATATTTTATTTATTTAAATATATAAGTTTGATAAAATTAACGGGAATAGTGAATTTAACTATAAAAATAGCGGGAATAGTCAAAGAAACAACAGTAATCAAAGGAGTAGTGAACGTAATAGTATTAACAGGGGTATGTCGTGGACGTAATAATATCAACGGCGGGAGAATAAATGATCGTGTTTTATATAATTTGTTGATAAATTTAATTTCATCATAATTTCAAGATATATCATAGAACAATATATTATAAATCGTAAATGTTTGTGTTAAAAAATACGAACGCAATTATATTTTATAAAAAAATAAAATTTAAATGATAAATATAGGTAGCCCGGTGGGGCCGACACAAAGCTTAGTTAAATGTAAACTAACACTACAGATGATAATTATCATAAGTAAATAAAATATTTTGTTCAATTTTTTTCTAGTATACTTAACTCAGTAAATACATTACATTAAATATAAGGTAGAAGTATATATTTAATAATTATTATAAGTAAATATTATTTTAACTCGGCTTTTAACATACAAATAACAAAAGAGATACATATTTAGCAAAGAGATGAATGTGTCACAATGGTAATAGCAAGTGTATATACCTCAAGAGGTCACGGGTTCGAGCCTTACCAACAACATTTTTTATCTATATAGTTAATTAGAGTAATTTAACAACTAAACCACACATCTAAAATTACTAACTTAACCCTACACTAACTAATTGATGTTAAATCTAATTTGCCACGTGTCGCGATGTCATTGGTCGTGTATGGCTTTTTCCATACACCTCGTGTATGTGTAGCCTTTTTGAATGAAAAACTGTGCTTGTGCATGTATAAGAGCTGATAGTATATCTATCTATCTATATCTATCTATATAAAAGTACTAGCTTAGGACCCGTACAAAATTACACGGACATATATAAATAGTATACACAATTAAGTATTAAATTTTAATAATAACATTGTATTAATCTAAATGTATATCTTATGAAATCACCCGCAACGACGTTTCTATTACATTTATAAATGAACATTATAGATAAATGGTAATTATGTTGTCAAATAGCCATGACAAAATTGTCAAAATGAGTTTTTTTTTTTTTTTTTTTTTTTTACGTTTTGAAGTCATTAATACATAGCCTTTGTTGCCATTAACCATGAAGACGTGCTTACGGCCGTTGTGTATACACGTACTATGTTTATATCCGAGTCTTACATATTTGATCTTAGGATGAAATCTTCGCCATGACAGGGAAGTTAAAACTATGACAATGAAATGATTTTTTTATAAGACTAATGGAATGATTTTTTTATAAGGCTATTTTGAGATAGTTGGACATTGTGTTGGTCTTATTATTAAGTACAGTTCTAGTAACACAAATTCTCACTTTAAACATCACTATCCGTCTAAAGTTGTTCCGTGACCCTTTTATAAAATGAGAGTGGATAGTGCAAGTGGGTTGGAAATGGATATCCCTTGCCCTCCCGCTTGCATTTTATGAGAGGGTCACTATCCATCTACAACTTTAGACAGATAATGTTCATCTACAATGAGACAGATTGAGTAACACAATGGGTTTGATTACGCCCTAACCTATCCCAATTTGCTAACTAATCAAACAATTTTGCCCCTCTTCATTTTCTATCACAAATTCTCATTTGTAACGGAGTATCCATCACAAGCTTGCGACAGGTGAAGTATTATCCATGTAGGGTAGATAAGACAAAAACAGAGTGCCTAGTTATCTAACCACATGAGTAGTACTTGACCCGTCGCAAGCTTATGACGGATATGTCCGTCTCAAGTGAGACTTGTTGTTTCTCCATATCCCCAATTCACAAAATGATTACTTCGTAAATAATTTTAGCAAACAAACGACTCTACTAATTGCATAAAATCAAATGCTCATATTTTTGGAACAAAGTATACCAAACAAAACTCATTTAGTGATAGTGAGAACTATTATGAAATTAATGATAAATAGAAAGATGGGATCAAGCTTGTTTTATACTCCGTACCTAATTAACAAAAGATTAGGTACCCATCAGCAATTTATATACCCCTCCGTCTCAATTTTATTGTCCCTTCTCCCTCAAAATTGCCAATGGTAGTATATTAATGGCGTAAGTGACAAAAAAATCGGTAACAATAACATCAGTAAATCGTCAAAGAAGAAATACATACTTCAAAGATGTTTCAAAATTTGAATGGCTGACTAATTATTCTCCATGGTAATAGGCATAATCCTCTTATGCTTCAAAAATAACAAATCCTTTATAACTGATTGAACAACAAATCAGATACAAATTTAAAAGTTATGGAAATAAAACAAAAAAAATGATGATAAAATAACTAATGTTAAACAAAGTATAAATCGATGAAACGTCTGTAATATAGTTAACAAAAATTAATGAATAAATCAAATATTGTCCAAAATCACCATCTTTATAAGTTTATAAAACTATGAGATCTAAATCTCATAAAAAATAATTTACCGGGTTCAACTATCCTTGATTTCCTGGAGGCTAAAAGAATTTGAAGAAGAAAATTTCATGGAATTTGAGGAAGATAAGGAACAGTTTGAAGAAGATCAAGAAAATGTTGCATATATTGGGAAAACCCACCCCAAAAGCTAGCTCAAAGGGTGGTAGAGCCCAATTCTATATAAACCCCACACAAGTCTCTTTTATGACCAATGTGGCACATTTACAATGGATCGTATCATTCCACCACGCTCCGCATCCAGGCGCCCCCGCTTGCTGGCTTTGCGCTAGAACCTTCTAGCCCCGGGCGAACACTGCTATGCCGGCGTCACCAGCAGCGGGCTGTGCGCTAGAACTTTCTTTCTAGCCCCGGGCCAAACACTGCAATACCGGCGTCACCTCCTAGGACGCGGGGACGCAGAAGGGCGGTGGTTAGCTCTGATACCATTGTTACATATATTGGGAGAACTCACCCCAAAAGCTAGCTCAAAGGGTGGTAGAGCCCAATTCTATATAAACCCCACACAAGTCTCTTTCATGACCAATGTGGGACATTTGCAATGGATCGTATCAGAAAATGGGTAAAGAAAGTGACGGAGGAGGCACATAATGTTGACTTTAGGAGAAATAGGGTTTCCAATGTTTAGAGCGGGAAAAAATGCTCTGAAATAGCGACACGTGTACAATTATGTGGATAATGGTTTCTCTATTATACTTATCAACAATCAACTAGTTTTTGAACCCGTGCACTACACGGGTGGAAACGGAAAGTATTATTAAAAGTAACAACTTACATATTTTTTGGATTTAGTAAATTATTAAATTTTAGAAAATTTCACTTTGTCTACTACCCATACACTTTTGATACTATGATTTTTTTTTATTCGAAATACTATGATTTTTTTCTCGACTTTTGATAAGTTATTGGCAAATAGTCGAAATAGGCGGCTGAGGTAACTTAGACTAGTCCAAATTGAGCGAATCCGAATAACCCTACATGACACCCAAATTCGGGACCAAAGCTTGATCTGAACCCGAATTGTGTAAAACAATGGTAAGTAACTCCTTATATGAAACTCCCTTTGTCCCACTCATTTGTTTGCTTATTCCATTTTGGGTTGTCTCAATCAATTGTGTGCCTTTATATTTTAGGAATGCCTTTGATAAGCAATTTGATACTCCACACTCAATTTGATTAACTTGTTATTTAATAATTGACCCCCTCCTCTTTGCTTGTCATTTGTGTCCAAACCAAAGGCAAACGAATGAATGATCGGGACGAAAGGACTTAAGGGAGTATGAAACTTCATATTTTATTTACCGAATTGTTATTACACAAACTGGAACTAGTGCAATGCGACACGTGTTATTTTCCTACCCCGTTGACGTATCGATGTTTACGTTCTCATACGCATTTAAGTAAAGATGTGTAAAATGGTATTCGTACCCTGTTGGCATATCAATGTTTACGTTCTAAATTCTAATACCTCGTCTTAAACTTAAAACGGATCAAATAAAACACATAGGACAAAAGCATAATATCTAGGGATTAATAATAAACTTGTCTGATCCGTCCAAGTACGGTGTTATTTAACCCCATCTTAAGAAATACCAACTATGCATTTATAATGTGAAGTATCAAAATGGTGGTAAATACAACCATAACCGTTGTGAATTTCTACGCCATTAGTTAGTGTTGTATTGTCACTTGTGTAAAATTATATGATAGATATATATATTTTTAAATCAACCTTAATTAGAGTAACTGCAAGTTAAAAGAAGTATTGTGAAGAGTAGATTATAGCACAAAAAAAGATGAATCAATCAATTTATACGAATCCAATATTAACCTCTATCTAACTCGTCTCCAATAAATTGTTCAATCAATTTGTGTTAGTTACATTTCTTGAAAGATACTCTCTTCGTCCAATTCATTTATTTTTGTACATTTAAATAAAAGACCTCTCACAAAGAATATCAAAGATAAACAAATGATTTTGACGGAGGGAGTAATATGGAGTACTCCAGTCCAATCTACTCATTGGAATATTAATGGGAAAGGAATCCATTTTTGACATTAATGAGGATAATCATAATTGGAATAATCATAATCCAAATCATTTTGAATGAATTTGGCCAAATTAATATTGTTAATTTTCTAATTGGAATAATAACACGGGTGGTATGAAAAGTATCATTAAAAGTAAAAAACTTACGTATTTTCTTATTTAGTACAGAGTAAATAACTAAACTTTAGAAAAATTAATCACCCTTATTTGTCACACACTGTTTATAAGTTTATATATGTTGCTTAAATTTATTCGAAGTACTCTATTTTTTCCTCTGGTTTTTTAACTTATGAGAGGTAAAATATAAAAAAATGAATATAAAATTAGTAATGATTTCATTTCTGTTTATCACGCAATATACATTTAATTATACTCATTATTGTACTCACTCGATTATTTTGATACATCGGGAGATAGTCATCTCAATTAAAAGTCTTCGTTATTGGTTATGATCGAATTAACAAAATTACATCTCAAATAATAATATATTCAATTTAATTTGACTAACAAATGCCAAAATTTAAAAAATAAAACCACATGAATTGATCAAGTCTAAATTATTAAAAATAACCGATATTTAATAATCATAATTTATTAAAAGTTATTTCTTATATTAAAAACTCCAACAATTATCAACTCCATAATTAATTAACATTGATTTGTAACTCACTTGACCAATTTTTTATATCAGACTATTTCTTTCAATGAATGAATGACGATGCTCAAGCCTCCCTTAGATTCCACCTTTGTCTCGAGACGATGAAGTGTCAGGTCACAGTGTATATCTATAATTTACTTGTCAGCAAAAATGTTATGTCAATGAATAAAATTGATCGATGTTTCTGGTTCAATAGACAATATATAAAGTAAACAAATGATTGAGAAAAATAATATAAAAAATTATACGTACAATCATTTTGGCCTCAAACTCGACTCTCATACTACAACCCATACACTCGTAAATTAATCTACGAAGCAGCAATCGAATCGTCAAGTCCCTAGAAATTCGAATTATAAAGTAGATATTAGATGAAATATTTCAATCTACAAAGCAACAATAGAATCGTCAAGTCCCTAGAAAATCGAATTATAAAGTAGATATTAGACGAAATATTTTAAAATAAAGTACGTAGTATTAAAATCAATAAAAATCATTTACCAAAGGGAAGAAGATAGGGGGTTGAGATATTCTAATAGTAGAAGGTAGGTTAATAGATTAATTATGATCAAACATTATATGAAAATTCCTTTACGCCTAAGATTGTAAATATTTGACCACATCTTGTTAAACTGGGTACTCATTTTAATTTTGAGAAGATTGATTTTATACTTTCCATGAATGACGGCTTAAATCTTGTATTTATTTATTATTTACATTTTTAAATAATTTTAACTAAAGATATGTTATAACTGCTATAAATAGATTAAGTATTCAATGTAACTATTAAACTCGGAGTTGACATGTGGCAAAATTTCCCAGCAAATGACATGTGGCAGACTGGTTTCTACTTTAATATAATATATGATATGATATGATACTATATATTAATTCCAGAAAATAAGGGACTTCCATGTAATTAAATAAATCTATACAAATTAATTATACTATATAGTTTTAAATCAATAGCACTGTGCGATGAACCTGAACAAGGGACTTCAATGTAAATATTATATAATTTTGGTTGAAGTATTAATTTAGAGAACACCGGAATATGGTGATTTTTCTTAAAATAAATATGTCCCACTTATGGTATTAATTAGTATAAAGATGTTAATTATTTTAACATAAAAAAATATATTTAATTCGAGTATATTATATTTTGGAAACTATTAATAAGTAAATTATATTTTGGAAACTATTAAAAAGTAAATAAATTAAGCTAGATTTCCAAAAAATATAATATTCCATAATTATTTTGACTTAATTAATTTAATACATATATGTAATATATTTTTTCCGAGTAGTGAGAGTAATAAAAGTAACCTTGAATATAGTAATCACTCATTAGATACTTAAAGATTAAAAAGTAATTTTGTTAGGTAGTAGTGAAAAGAATTGTAGTAATATTGGATATAGTCATACGATAGTAATCACTTATTTGAATAATCAAATAACAATATTAGCAGCGAGCGGGAGTAGTGAAAGTGACAGAAGTAACAACGGGAGTGGTGAAATTATCAATATTAATGTACAAGATGTAATACTACGGTTTTCCTAAGCCTGGTACTCCGCCGAGTGTGTCGTGTATCCTGTTTGGCTACTACCCAGGAACACTCGGCCGAGTATATGGAATACTCGACCGAGTAGAGGGTACTCGGCCGAGTATACTCTATACTCGACCGAGTATCCGGTCTGACGAGTGTTTTTCCGCGGTTTGATTTGGAGATGGTTAGAATTATATAATACGCGTAATCATTTCTAATTATATTTTTACAAAACCTAAACACTCAACGACGCTCTAATCCTCTCCAAATTTCCCCTATTGTGTGGATCGTTCGTGAGTCTAGTTCACCTTTCCTTGCGTCGATTATTTCGGTAAGCCTCTGATTTCGTAAGTTCTATTATATTGTTTTCTTTAGGGTTTTTGCCCTAAATTGTGATTTGGGGGAAAGGGGTTTTGGCATGTGGTAATTGGAATTATTGGTCGGACTATCGTTTTCGGTTACTTGTCGTTAGGAGCACCTAGACCAAAACAATATTTATAACTTCACAAACTACTCTACTATTAGTAAAGAGGTAAGTAAAGGTCGGATCCCAAGGGACGGGTATTAATGTAGGATTTTCGATTGCAAGTAGTGGTGTCTAAGGGTGTCACAATTTGGGTTGAGATAAGAAGATCACTAAACTAAATAACAATGTAAATGAACAAGCAAGATAACTAAAATGAGATGTAAGCAATTGATTAAAAGCACTAGGGTGTCATGGGTTCATAGAGGATTCATGGGATTTGATCATACAAACATGTTTTCAACTAGATGCAAGCAATTATTGTTGTGATGGGATCGAGTTAGTGTATATCTTACAATCCCTAGGAAGGTTTGGGTCCCGGAGCCGAATCGATTAGATTGTACAACACCTACAAGTCGACTTAATCCTCCCTATATGGTATAATGAGACTTGAGTTGGTTTATGTCTTACAAGTCTCATTGAAAAGATAAGTGATGGATAAAAAATGCAAGGATTCATAGGCTCGCATTTCATCAAACATAACATGTGCATAAGTTGAAATCACAACAAGCAAGCAAATTAATTATGAAAGCACATTAGATTAAGCATGAATCAATCCCCATGTTGGTTTCTCCTAATTCCCCATTAACCCTAGTTAAGGAAACTACCCACTCATTATCAAGTTTAACATGCTAACAAGGTTGTCAATCATATTAACAAAGCAAAACATGATGAATAAATGAAGATGATTAACAATAATTAAAAAGGGATTAAGAGAATTATACCTAATGATGATTCCAAAATAATAAGCAAAGAATAATAGAAGTACTTGATGAATGATTGGAAGGTTGTCAATCCTCCAAATAAACCCCAAATAATCATCAATTACCCAAAATAAATGATGAACAATAGAGAAATTAAGGAAATGAGATTTGTATTAATGCTTAATTAAAAGTTGATTATAAGATTAAAGAGAGATTAGAAGAACATAAATTATACTAAGGATTGATGATAATCTAATTAGTACAATGGGGTATTTATAATGGGGATTAGGTATATAAATTAGGGTTACTAAGGGCTTAAATAACGATTAAGACCCTTGAGAAAAGTTGAGGAAATGCTCCTCTCGAAGAAAGATGCGAGTCTCCTTTTCACTAGTCTTTCAGAAATGTGCGCATCCTGAGTAGAACAAGGAGAAGGCGTGCTGTACTGGATGACAATCTGAGCGGCCAAGGGGTCGGGACGAGCGGATTGTGAGGGTTGGACTAGCGGACTGGAAGGTGGGACGCTCGGATTGTGGAGGTGTTGGACGAGCGGACTGGAAGGTGGGACGCTCGGATTGTGGAGGTTGGACGAGCGTCCCGATGCTGCGACGGGCGGATTCTAGTCCAGCAAGCTTTTTCTTCTTTTCTTCTTTTCTTCTTCCAACAATCCTCAAGGATCTTGTCGGAGATGCAAGGATCGTCTTCATCATTGCCCATTATTTACAAAGGCCTTCTAGTCTTGTCTTCACTTTGAAGCTTGGTCATTAGATTCGATCAATTTAGCTCTATTTTGCCATTAAAATGCAAGGTTTGCACTCCTCTCCTACCAAGGAAACAAAACCTCAAAGAATATGCAAAACAAAGGACTAAAGATAGTAAATGACCCAATTATGAACTAAAAAGTATAGGAACGAGGCTAATTTGGGGACTAAATATGCTCAAATATTGGTCACATCAAATATCCCCAAACCGAACCTTTGCTCGTCCCGAGTAAAGAGGTGACAAAAACTAGGACCCTTATTTAAGCTATCCTACTAATATAACCGATATGAGATAATTAGCGGGTCTCACTCCGCCCCTTCAACTCACAACAAGACAACCATGAGGTAGGATGCCTTCTTGCAAGGCAAGGTGAGTCTTGCTAAAATGGCGACACATCCAAGCATTAAAGCACATAAAACAAGTAATGGATGCATCTACGAAAGTGAATAGCCACTTTTCTCATCTAAGTGGCGGAAATTATCTAAAGGGGAAGCAATTCAAGGTTACACACTCCATTATAGATATGGTTTCTTCAAACTAATAAGCCTAGAAGGATACCAATAAATCACCTCCAAGTTGTGTCAAGCTAGGGTACCTTTGTCCTCAATCGTTAAATGCTTTCGTCAAGAGTAGACTCCCTATGGTGTTAGAAACACTGGAGGACCGCGGAATTCCCCTTCTTGCCTAGACAAGAAGAAGGGTCGTCCCCTCTCTACCATGCACAAAAGTGGGTACGATGGAAAAGGGATCAATAGTATTTGAGTTTCATATGGGAGTTTGCTTTTGTTGTTGTTTTTCCCCCCAATTTCTTGTGGCATATAACATTTGAGAACACTTTCTTTTTGCCATTTCTTTTGATGTTTGGCATTTTAATACTTGACAATTTTCAACTTTTCTTTGCATTTTCTTTTGAACATTTTCAAAGCTACCCCATTTGTAGTGAGGGTGCTTTTATTTGAAGCATTAGGAGTCTATTTTTGCTCCTCTTTTCTTTTGATGAAATTCGCAAACTTTTTGACTTTTCATTTCATTTCTTGAACTCAAATTTGAACAATTTTTTTGTGCCCATTCCCTTTTTGATGACAAAATGTGGTAGAACATGGATGATGGATGGTTGCATGGTTTCAAGGGTCACCTTGGAATAAACGGTAGCCAAGGAGTTATCACACCACAAGGTACTCTTGACTAGGCCTTAATCCATGGGTCAAAGGATACTAGCATGACACATCCTAGGGTGTTTTACAAGCATTCTAACAAGCAAAGTCTTAAGAAGAAAAAGTATCTACAAGGGCCTATATACACTTATCAAGCTTCCCAAATAGACGGTTTCACAAAATTTTCCTAACATGCAAACTACATGCCATGATGCAACTAACATTTATACATCTTAATGCATATGCTTCTACCAACTAGTATGCCATATAAGCTAAATGCAATCTTATAATCACATTGTTTATACCGCATCAATCAAAATAAAGCCACATAGTCATTAACATAAAGAGGAAAAAGGAGATTGGAAAGATCATACCATGCGGTCTTCAATATCCTCATGTCTCGGATGTGGCGTAGTCAATCAATGTGAAAAAGGATGAACAAACACAATATATACAAACAATATATACAAGACTACACTACAAAGGAAATGAACTTGTTTTTGGATTTTTCAATTTTTCAATTTTTTTGTATTTTGTTTCAATGAAATTAAAGGACATATTTTTGTATTTTTCAAAAATTTTAATTTTTATCATTTTTTTTATAAAAAAAACAGGTTAAGTTAGAACTTCCCATCCCCACACTAATATGGGCATTGTCCTCAATGGCCAATACGATAGGAAATTATGCAATTTATATGAATATGCATGATTTCTAAGCTAAATGCAAATGATATATAAACAAGAGTGAATGCAAACTAAGGCATGCTATATGATGCATGGTTTTTTTTATGGTGGAGAGCATAATTTAGATTAGCTCCCAATGCATATGCATAAGCTTCCCCAAACCAAAATAGACACTATTTCTAATGTCAAAAATTTTGGGGGAGTTCATGCACATAAAATGCAATGCATGAAACTACAAATTGTCATTTTGGATTTTGAAAGTTGGGAACAGTAAAAATGAACACCTTAATGAAGCCAAGGTGTTAGTCCTCTAATGTTGCTAGGACTCCACAAAATGATCAAGATAAAAATAAAAAAAAAAGAGAAGTAGACAAACCATAAAGGAGGTGTAAGAATGTAGGAGCCTCCAAAAGTTTGCTAGTCCTCACCCATCGTGTCATCATCATCATCTTCTTCCTCACTTGAGGCATCATCAACCTCCATGGATGTGGAGTCATGTCCACTCTCACTTTCACTTTCTTGTTCTTCCTCACTTTCCTCTTCTTCTTGAACTTCTTCATCTTCACCTTCTTGGTCACCACCCTCATCAACAACCATCTCCTCTCCACCCGGTCTACCACCACTAGAAGTGCTAGGAAAGAATACCTCCCTATCCGCCCAACTAGGCAAAGGACAAGATGGATCGAGAAGTCCTTGCCTAGCAAGATGTAGGAGGGGCGGATATTGGGCCTTGTAAGCATCAACTCTATCATTAAAAGCTTGTTTATGCATTTACTTCATTAGTAGAGTCAAGTAATCATTTCCCGCCTTGGCATTTTCGGGGTTGAACTCGTGCTATTCAAATGGATAAGGAGGGGTGACAATGGAGGAGGAGGGCTCGGCAACTTCTTCCCCTTGGTCTTGAATGATGTACTCGGTCTCTTCGGAGAGTGGGAGAAGGTAGTTTGGTCTATGAACATTTAATCGGCAAATTTTGCTAGGCAAAGTGAAGGATCTAGCTTCATTTGTCAACCACCCAAATTTGTTGTCAAGAGTGTCGTTCTTGACCCATTTAAACTTTAGAATCATGGTGGGCAAATCAATAACATGGCCTCCTTTTATCGGTGTATAAGTGTTATTCTTGTTGAAATCCCGGTTAAAATGCTTAGCCAAATAGGTAACTAATCCTCCATTGGCAATAAAGGCCGTGCCTTCTTTGCCACAATCAACATTAAGCCATCGATCAACCAAAAGTCGTAAAGCATTGTATGGCTTGGTAAATTCTCTCCCAATGTTCAAAGCCGACTCAAGAAGGATAAAATCAAGTTTGGTAAGATGGTTTGTGCCATTTCTAGCTATCAAAGTATTCCCAATGACATTATGCCATACTCTAATGCCCGGATGGTGGACTAAGAGAGCACGACAATCATGAAAACGTGTGAATTTCCTTCCGGAAATTGCCATCCAAAGAGGAGCGGGGTCATACTTGGTAGGCATCTTTGTAAATTTCGCACTATCACTAAGGCCAAATATCTTACCCAATTCGTCATAAGATAAGCATCTATCAACATTTTCAAGACGAAACTCGATAATGGTTCGGGTCTCCACCTTTGTGACTTTCAAAGAGCTCTAAAACTCTAAGGTGAGGAAGGAGTATGTCAATTCTTGCATTGTAAACAGTTTACTCAACCCCATAGACTCGAAAAAGGTCTTAGTTTGCTCAAGGACACCCAACTTTGACAATGCATCTTCACATATGAACTTAGTAGGCATAATAGTTTTCTTAGCAAAGGAAATAAATTTCTTCCTATGGGAGTCAGAAGTGAAGATTACCTCCGGATAGTCGGCTAATTGTTCAATGACCGGAGTGGTAGAAGTAGTAGCTTCCATAGGAGGGTTTTGTTCTTGAATCTCCAACCTTGCATCATGGACTACCAATGCCTTTGATGTTTGCTTATCAAGAAGGGCTTGTTGCCTCTTAGAAAGGGTCTTCTTTTGGGGTGCCTTGTTTCCACATTTTGTTCTTGCCATACTCCTTTGCTTAGTTACACTAATGAAAGATTGAAACCTTCAATTTCTAGTAATGCCCAAATCGATTTAGGATAAATGAAAGTTGCCTTGTATCCCAAAAATCGGTTCAAAACTTGAAGATTTTGGTGTTTGGATCACTTGTTGATGCTAAAGGAGTGATTAATTTTTGTTTTGAGGAAGTTTGGATTTGATTTGGTTGATTTTGGTTGAGGAATTTGGTTTTTGTTGATGGAGAGGATGAGGGTTTTGGGTAGTGTTTGTGTTTTGAAATAATGAAAATGAATGGGAAAGGAGGGTTTAAAAGGACCCGTTGGTTTTTGAAATGCAGAGGGAGACGAGCGGACCTAGTGTCGGGACGCTCAGATTTTTAAAAAATTGGGTTCAGGTAAAGACGCCATGGGATGAGCGGATTGCAAGAAAGACGAGCGGATTCCTTGGCTGAGACGAGCGTCTTTGGCTCAGGACGCTCGGATTCCTATCCAGTGAAAAATCCCAAATTTTAGCAGTAGAAAGACGAGCGTCTTTCCTGTTGGACGTCCGTCCTGACTGAGATGAGCGGTTTCCTTGCTGGGACGCTCGGATTATCAGTCAGACCCAAAATATATTTTCTGCAGCTTCACAAGACGAGCGTCTTGTGACTTGGACGTTCGGGTTCTTTCAGGACGAGCGGATTGTCCGTCGGGCCGCTCGGATTCTTCCTTGACCACACGGATTCAGGTCCATCCGTGGGTGCTTCGTAACCCGTGACAATTCATTCTTCAATTCTCGTGTTCTTCATTGTAGGGGCACTACAAAGGCATGAATAGCCTAGGCAATTGCTATCCCCACACTAAGGCAAAGCACTACACATCAATAAACTCATAAGTCCCTCCCTCACTTCTCTCAAAATGATGAAAATCTTGATCAAGGCATAAAAATGTAAATCCAAAGATGACAAAAATGCAATACAATAATTGAAATGCAAGTTAGGGAATTAGAATATTTACAAATGGTGGTTTAGGGAGGACTCCACCAAACTCTCATCCAATGTGAGATGTCAAGGGGGGCATGTCCAAGGTGTTGTTGATGTTACTCAACACCTTGAAGAAGTAATCAAAAGCTTGTTCATTGTCATGATAAAGATCCTCAATAGACCTTTGCACTTGTTGTTCTCCATGATGGTCTTGGGTCATAGCATTACCAATATAGGGATTGAATATCCCTTCGAACTCATCATCCCAAAGACCGCATACTTCGTCTACTTGATCACTAAAAATGTCTTGAGTTGATAAAGATAACTCTCCTTCTTTCTTGTCTTGGCCAATGAGGCCTTCTTCTTCACTTGTCATGGGTGAGCTTTTCAAGCTCTCATTGTTGCATTTTCCTTGCTCTTTTGATGGAGCATCATCCACTTTCCTTTTCCATTGAAATTCCAACTTCTTCCTATCATCTTTCCGGCTATAGTGATCAACCATAAAACACGGCTCATGTAATCGGGGAGCTCTCATAGTCTTTTCAAGATTGAAAGTGATGGTTTCATCTCCCACTTCAAGGGTGAGCTCTCCATGCTTCACATCGATCACCGCTCCTAAGATAACAGGAATGTTGGAGTCTTCTTCCATGTCAACAATAACGAAATCCACCGGGATGAAGAATTTTCCAATTCTCACGGGAACATCTTCCCATACTCCTAAAGGTGTCTTTGTTAATCTATCCACCATTTGAAGCGTGATGTTGTTGCATTTGAGTTCTCCCATTCCTAGCCTCTTGCTAACCGAATATGGCATGACACTAACACTTGCCCCAAGGTCACATAAAGCTTTATTGATTGTAGTGTCACCAATAGTGCATGGAATGGAGAAACTTCCCGGATCCTTGAGCTTCGGAGGTGAACTCCCTTGAAGAATAGCACTACTTGCTTTAGTGAAAGCAATAGTCTCAAGCTTCCGGATTGATTTCTTCTTTGTAAGAATATCCTTCATATACTTTGCATAGGCCGGAACGTGATTGATTAATTCCGTGAATGGAATCGAAACTTCTAAATTCTTCACAATCTCCATGAATTTTCCAAGTTGGTCATCAAACTTAGGCTTAGCTTGACGACTTGGAAAATGAAGTCTAATCACAATAGGCTCCTTTTCTTTGGCCTTCTCTTCATTCTTCTTTGAGACTTCTAGATTGTTGGGTTCTTCTTCTTTAGAGTTTTCAACAACTCTTTCCTTGTCACTAGTCTCCACAATGTCATCCTCAACTTGCTTCTTTGGCTCTTCATATCTTGTACCACTCCTCAAGTGGATGGCACTGTAGGAAATATCGGTATACTACCATTAACATTATAAGGATTATAACGAAATTATAGATATGAAAACTAGTCATAAAAGAAATTTGCATAAACAAAATAGATAGATTATGAAATCAACCTTCGGTCCTAGCAAAATCGGCCTAAGAACAATATCGCAATGATATTCGCCTATCAGTTGCACCCAAGATGATATGAGATATGCCTTTGTTCTTGCTAGAATAGATCCCTCAATTAACTGATTAAATTTTAGGGTTTTGTGTTTATTTTCTTTGATGAGAGAAATGCTAGGTCAAAAGAGAGTTAGGAAAAAAATGATCTCCTTTGAACCCTAATATAACCGAAATATTAGAGGAAAAGGGGAGATATTTTTCTTTTTTTTTCTTGTTGTTGACCACCGAAATAATAAGGAGTATTCTCTCCTTATTTTCGGTTTTCCTACCTACCAAGATAAGGTGATTAAATCTTCTTATTTTGGTAGCTTACAAAATGTATATAAAGTGTATAATTTATAAATTGTCATTTATTTTATTCCTTATTAATAAGTCTACATACAACAGCTTGCAGTCGATTTATTAATGCCGGTCTGTAATAATTTATTATGACAATATCGTATAATATATACTTTAATTATAAATATCGTATATTTATAATTTGCTAATTAAATATAACCGATTACATTTAATTACGAATTAACATCTTAATTCGTTCAAGCTAACCTTATATACATTAATTAAATATAACATATTATATTCAATTTACGAATTGACAGTTAATTCGTCTCAGCTAATATTATTTAATTAGATTAAATAATCGTCTCATCAACACATTGACTAACTGTTTAGTCATATAAGGCATCAATGTGATTACATTTCCATAACCACATCTCTCAAACACATCCTTTAGGTGTGACTTTTAGGGACCAGTTGATCACCGCCATCAGTATGATAATAACGTCAAACTTTCTAGCAAGCCAACCGTTATTAGGTAATCGTTAATCAACTGATAAAATACGAAGTATACCCTTGTGAACCTATAAGAGATTTATAAATGTTATCACACTAATTTGTGGAGGACACAAGCTCCAACAAACTCCCACTTGTCCTCACAAGTGTATGTGCGATAACCGATTCTCATATCCTAAAATTTCTCCCACTCAATGTAAAACAATTTGCAAAATCCGTATTCACAAAGGTCGTATTTTACAAGTGATCAATATCAAGAGTGGTTTCTCCGACTAGAGAGTAACTTAACTGATAAACGAATCATCATTCGAGCATGGCCATGCATTTCAGTTACAACTCCTCGAGTAGCCCTGAGAAATAACTATACCTGATAAGGGTTGGATATTTTCTTCAACTCGAATCCTGCAGATGTAGGCACAGTATGAAATGACCCAGAAAAAATCTACTTAGTCTCCAGTTACGGCAGAGCATGAGAAAGAAACCAAAGTCACCCAAAAACTGCCTTAATCTCAAGAGACAATCGATAGTCAAAAGAATCGACTCTAGGAACACAATGGACGTCTAATCCACGACCTGGCACCGAATGTTTTAAACATTTAGGACTCCATTACGTTGTCACAAAAAATGTCCTACGAGGTATCGTTATAACCCGTATTTGTGATCGATCAGCCAACTGATTGACTTATGGCTCGTTGAACCCACCATCAATCAACTGCACAATATAATAGCCAGAGTTATCAGTTCATTAAGGCGATTACGGACCAAAACAAATATAATGAAATTCAGTTCACTTTGTGGCGTTCAATGTTGTCAGTACAATCCACATGAAAAACAAAATATTATAATAAAACGATGAAGTTATAAATAGTATATGAAAAAGATAATGTATCAAATTCATAATCAACTACTATAACTCAGGAACACGTTTAATTCCCATGGAAATAACGTGCCCTTCATGCTTATGATAATTCAACGGTTTAGTGAGAGGATCCGCGATGTTGTCATCCGAAGCTATCTTGTCAATCACTATCTCTTCTTGCTCCACGTAATCACGGATCAGGTGAGCTTTCCGATGTACATGTCTAGACTTGTTGCTAGACTTTGGCTCCTTAGCCTAGAAGATGGCACCTCTATTGTCACAATAGATAGTGATCGGGTCATTTGAACTAGGAACTATCGTAAGTCCTTGTAAGAATTGACGCATCCATATAGCTTCCTTTGCTACTTCCGAAGCGGCATAGTACTCGGATTCAGTGGTAGAATCTGCTACAACATCCTGTTTGGAACTCTTCCAACTGACCGCAGCACCATTAAGAGTGAAGACAAACCCGGACTGAGATTTTGAATCATCTCGATCCGTTTGGAAGCTAGCATCTGCGTAACCGATTGCGCATAGCTTAGTATCTCCTCCATAAGTCAATACCCTATCCTTAGTCCTCCGTAGGTACTTAAGGATGTTTTTAACAGCTATCCAGTGTATTTCACCTGGATTCTTTTGGTACCGACTCGTCATACTCAATGCATATGCCACATCTGGACGTGTGCATATCATGGCATACATTATTGATCCTATTGCAGATGCATAAGGAACACGACTCATGCGCTCAATCCCTTCAGGCGTCGTGGGTAACTGAGACTTGCTCAACTGCATCCCAGACGTCATTGGAAGGTTCCCCTTCTTGGAGTTGGTCATGCTGAACCTTTCAAGAATCTTATCCAAATAAGACTCCTGACTAAGTGATAACGTCCGTCGTGATCTATCTCGGTATATACGGATTCCCAATATGCGTTGTGCCTCACCCAGATCTTTCATCTGGAAATGGTTCTTCAACCATCCTTTAACCGAAGATAGGAGAGGAATGTCATTCGCAATCAAGAGTATGTCATCGACATACAATATCAAGAAAACAATCTTGCTCCCACTTGACTTGATATATAAGCATAGTTCCTCGACCGATCGAGTGAAACCATACTCTTTTATCACTTGGTCGAAACGATGATTCCAACTCCGAGAAGCTTGCTTAAGTCTATAAATGGAACGCTTAAGCTTGCACACTTTCTTAGGATTCTCACAATGAATGAAACCTTCGGGTTGCACCATGTACAACTCTTCCTCCAAATAACCGTTTAAGAAGGCGGTTTTCACATCCATTTGCCAAATTTCATAGTCATGAAAAGCGGCAATCGCTAAGATAATCCGAATGGAATGCAGCATGACTACGGGTGCAAAAATTTCATCATAATGCAATCCGTGCACTTGAGTGAAACCTTTTGCCACTAGTCGTGCCTTATAGGTGTCTGGTTGCGCGTCTACAGAATGCTTTATCTTGTAAAGCCATTTGCACTGTAGAGGTTTTACCTTATTAGGTAAATCAACAAGATCCCATACGTCATTCTCATACATGGAGTCCATCTCGGATTGCATGGCTTCGAGCCATAGCTTTGAGTCGGAACAGGTCATGGCACCTTTATAGGTAGCGGGTTCATTACTCTCTAGGAGCAAAATGTCACTCTCCTCGACCATACCAATGTATCTGTCCGGAGGATTAAAGACTCTACCCGACCTCCTAGGTTCCTGAGGAATGTTAACCGTATCATCAGTTGGAGGAACAACTTCCTCCATCTGTTCCTCGGTTGTTAGTTCTTGAATCTCCGACAGCTCGAAGGTTCTATTACTTGTCTTGTTCTCGAGAAATTCTTTCTCTAAGAACGTCGCACTAGCCGCAACAAAAACTCGATGTTCAGTAGGCGAATAGAAGTAATGACCAAACGTTCCTTTTGGATAACCAATAAAGTATGTCTTGACCGATCGCGGGCCGAGCTTATCCTCTTGTCTCCACTTGACATAAGCCTCGCAGCCCCAAACCCGAATAAAGGACAAGTTAGGGACCGTTCCCTTCCACATTTCATATGGAGTCTTGTCGACAGCGTTAGTCGGACTTCGGTTAAGTATAAGAGCAGATGACAAAAGAGCAAAACCCCATAATGAATCGGTACTACCGTGTGACTCATCATGGATCGAACCATATCAAGTAATGTTCGATTTCTCCGTTCGGACACACCATTTAATTGAGGTGTTCGGTGGAGTTAATCGTAAAAACGATTCCGAGTCTTTAAGGTGTTGATCAAACTTATTTGAAAGATATTCGCCACCCCGATCTGAACGGAGTGCTTTAACCTTTATACCCAGTTGGTTCTCAACCTTATTCTGGTATTCCTTGAATTTCTCAAAGGACTCACTTTTATGCTTCATTAAGTAGACATATCCGTATCTACTCAAATCGTCCGTAAAAGTGATAAAATATCTATAGCCATCTCTAGCGGTAATTGACATAGGTCCACAAACATCAGTATGTATGAGTCCTAATAGGTCACTAGTGCGTATTCCAACACCTTTGAAGGAAATTCGAGTCATTTTGCCAATGAGACATGATTCACACGTGCCAAATGTAGAAAAATCGAATGCGGGAATAGTCCCATTATCGACGAGTTTCTTTACACGTTTTTCATTTATGTGTCCCATTCGACAATGCCATAGATAGGTTTGATCTTTGTCACCGACCTTTAATTTCTTATTATTCACTTGTAATACTTCCGTGGTTTGATCTAAGATGTAAATTCCATTCATGGAAACTGCTTTGCCATAAATCATTTCATTGAAAGAGATAATACAGCTATTATCCTTTATTAAAAATGAAAAGCCGTCCTTATCAAGTACGGAAACAGAAATAATGTTCTTATACAAACTGGGTACATAGTAACAGTTATATAAAAATAACTCAAAACCACTAGGGAGTTGGATTACGTATGTTCCCTTCGAGACTGCAGCAACTCTAGCTCCATTCCCGACTCGCAGGTCCACATCACCCTTTCCAAGAGGTGTGATATTTTTTAGGCCCTGCAAATGATTACACAGATGAGAACCACAACCAATATCAAGTACCCAAGTTCCGAAACTTGCATGGTTAATCTCAATCATATGAATATAAGATTACATACCAACAGGAACGACGCGGCCTGCTTTTATGTCCTCACGGTACACGGGACAGTTCCTCCTCCAATGCCAAGTCTTGTGACAATGGTGGCATTCAATGTCACCGCCCTTGCTCTTTGCCTTGCCATGTGAGCCACTAGTCTCACCAGGCCCACTCTTACCGTTTCCTGGCTTCTTGAACTTTGGCTTACCTACAGTTAGGTCGCCTGGAGCTTTGCCCTTACCTTTATTCTTGTTGGAAATCATGAGAACATCCTGCTTCATGCTCCCACTCAATTTCATATCCTTCTCGGTCTGTACGAGAAGTGAGTGTAGCTCATGAGGACTTTTCTTCAACTCATTCATGTAGTAATTTGCCCTGAAAAGGGCAAAACCATCATGAAGTGAATGAAGCATTCGGTCAATGACTATGCTCTCACTGATTTTGCAATCAAGTGCCTCCAATTTCTCGACATTCTCAATCATGTTAAGAATGTGTGGGCTAACCGGTTGGCCCTTCTAGAGTTTCGCATCAAAGAAGCGACAGGTATGCTCATAAGTAACGATTCTCGGTGCTTTTGAGAACTCGTTAGTGAGCGTGGTGAAAATCTTGTTTGCACCTTTGGCAATGAAGCGTCTCTGCAAATTGGTTTCCATTGCAAAGATGAGTACGTTCTTTATCACACCCGCTTCCATGACGAAATCACTATAAGCAAGTGAATCGTTAACTCCTGCATTGGGGCCAGGTTTACCGGTATTGGCTCGATTAAGTACTTGAGCTTACCGTCGGCAATGGCAAGCATTCCGTAGTGCGCCTCCCGATCCGCAAAGTTGGACCCATCATTCTTGATCGTGTGAACCGATTCATGTTGTCCATAAAAACTTTAAGCCAGGACTCGCGTCCAAGTGTGGCACTCGGCATTGGGATTTCGTTATTTCCAGCCATTTGTTGTAACAGTATTATCAAAATAAACGTATTCTACGCTGCGAAAAGAAGAATAAAAATAATAAGCATATGCATCGTTATGATTTTAAGTCTTAATGCAAAACTGTTATAAGCGAAGACTCAAGCATTTATACAATTGACCTCCCTCAAGAATTATATAAATGATCCCAAGACTCAATTATCTGTAAATTGATAAGCCAACCTTTTAGCTAATTCTCTTTGTTAGAATTCTTGGTCGATAAATTTCTGTAAATTCTATCTTTAGTCCATCATAATCACGAGAAACTCTTCGGACTATAATATTGAGATAAACTAAGTCAACACAAACTACTTACCCAACGTAGAAGGGGTCATATTATGCCTACCGACGAAGAAGGGATTCATAGTTGTTTGCCCTTATAAAGACTAGTCTCAATTTCCGTTTTAGAGGAAGATCCCATCAACTTTATTTTAATTCATTTTAAGTGAACTAATATCTAGCATGCGTGAATGAATAAACTAAGGTGATGGCTTAAACTGTGTGACATCTGTATGTCTATGAAAACTAACATACAATCTATATGAGTCAATTTTCATGCATTTTAGTAGGTGGTTTGGTTTAGGCGGAATATGATGCACTAACTATCATGTGAATGAAAAGCAATAAGAACGGTAAAACGTAAAACAAAAATAAAGTCCTAGTGTGGCCTATCTATCAAAATGAACATAAATACAACTTTGGAATCCATCCTTGGACCCGAGAAGCTTGTCTTGATGTTCCATCTTGATCCATGTAGCGGGAGTGAGCTCCAATCTCCATCGTTAGTCTTCTCAAAAATTACAATTTAAAATTACATAATAAACCTATTTACATTCTAATTTCAAAACCGTAATAAATAAAGAAAACCAAACGGAGATACGAGATCTAAAATTACATCAAAAATTATGTTTCTTTCATTACGAAAACATAATTTAACTAAGGCCACACTAGGTATTACAAATTACAACCGATTGCAAAAATACGTAAATAAATCCATTCAACGATTCATTAAACTAAAAAAATGCATCAACTAAATAAATTAAACATGCAAGGCATAATTCCTTAATTATGTAGATTAATTTACCCAAACCACCTATTTAATTGATCAAATTAAGTGACAATTCCTCAATTACTCACATTGTTTTCATCTTAATTCACATTAATCTTGTAATATGAATTTAATCAAACATTATTTTAAATCTCTTTAAAATAATTAGGTATCTTAATTTGTGAACCTTTTCACAACAATAATCATACATTATAAATTTAATATATAATCAATATTGGCCAAAACAAAAACAAAAGAAACCCTTTTTTTTTAATTGTCTCGGCAAAAGCAAAAAAAAACAAAAAACAAGAAAAAAAAATTTTTTATTCTCTCGGTAATTCCTCAATAACCGAAACAAAAAAAAAACAGAAAAGTTGTTTTTTTTTCCAGCCCTCGGCATTTGCCAAAGAAAAACCTTAAAACCTTTTTTTTTCTTTCGGCAAAATGCCCTAACAAAAAAAAAATACTCGGCTGAATAAAAAAAACGAGAACAGCCCCCATATTTTTTTTCTTCGAAAAAAATTTAGATGAACAAATTCGTTTATAGTTGCTATTAGAACAAGATTAGCATATAAATTAATGAAACATGATTAACCATATATGCCAAAAACTATATAGCAAAAAAACAATTTATCATCAATGAAACAATCTTCATTTACATTTTAATTTAATCCTCCACTACAACAAAAAAAGTCCATTAGCAACCAACTGATTTGGTCGCTAAATGGCCAAAAATAGTCGCTAAATGCAATTAGCGATCAACTTGCGACCAATTTTCAGTAGTTGCAATAAGCTCAGACGCTAATTACAATTGGTAGCAAAATTAGTCGCTAGTTTGCGACTAACTAAAAATTAGTTTCTAATTAGCAACCAGCCTTTATTAGTTGCAGTTTTGCAACCATTTCAAAGTGGTAGCAAGTTAGCAACTGACTTTATTTTTGGTTTCAAAAATTGGTCGCAGAATGTATTTTGGATTATTAAAAAAAAATACATCCCCTATACCCATTTCAGGGAGAGAGGAAAGTACTAATCCAAAATCACATGTAATTAGGTCATAATCATATTTAGATCAACAATTAATAAGATTGGTAATTTTGTTATACAACACTTGCATTATTTCTACAACCCAGATTCGTGCCCTGAAAATTATACATGTGTTGCAAACAAGTGCAGCTTATGCAATTGATAGATTAAAGAGGAATACAAAAACCTCTTCCAGGGTAGTAGCCATACAAATTTCAAGAAGAACAACAACTTTTTCTTAATAAAATACTAGCTGCTATGCCCGATTCCTTCAAACAGTTCGTAGATTTTTGAAACTCTGAGTTCTTCATCCATTCAATCATTGCTCCTAAAATGCAAAAGTAAACAAATTGTGTTAGATTTACTTATACGGGTTCATTATATAAACTGAAAAATGCTAAAATTCATGCCAAATATATGATTCAAGGTCCATATTCAGTCATAATAAAGATAAAACTAAATCAAATACTATGAAAGTTGCAGATCTAACCTTTTGAGTAAGCAACCTTTGAATCAATCAGATGTTGGTTTAGTACTAGATGCCGAAACGAACTTGATGTCGGCTCGGAATTTTAAAACTAAGAGTGAGGTTATTAAACCACCTTTTTTTTTGAAGAAGAAGAGGTAACTCTTGTTGAGATCAAAAATTATAAGTAATTAGATCTTGTTTGCGATGATAGTCTTGTTTGATATTATAGATGAGTAAAGGAAAATAAGAATGAGGAAGAAAGTGAAAAGTTCTAACATAGATGTAGAAAAGTAAACTATGAGTGGTTGATATTAAAAGAAAAGATGAAAAGAGGAAAATATAGGGTTTAAAAGGAAGAGTTTAATGTTTGGCGGTAGTTGAAAAATTGAACTGAAATTTTGCCGCCCAAATGGAGGGATGTGTTGTACATGTGGCAACTATTATTAGCAACCAACTTAAAAATAATTGCAAAGTAGCGACCATATTATTAGTTAGATGCTAATTTGCAACTAAAATCTGCAACCAAATTGAATCAAATGCAGATTAGCAACTAATTACATGTCAGTCGCTGATTAGCAACTACTTAGAGATTGGTCTCAAGGGTTGGTCGCCAAAGACCCTTTTTCTTGTAGTGCTCATTAAATCAAACATCTACAAATTCATCATGTAATCATTTTAACTTATTAAAACAACAAAATGAATGAATCAAAATGGAAATAATCACCAAAAAAACAAAAACAATCGGCTCAAAAAAAAATTTAACACGGCAAAAAAAAAAAAAATTTATACACGGCCGATTTTTTTTTCTTTTTGTTTAATTCAATTATGAAAATCATCAAAAAATAATTTCGTGGCCTTGGCTCTGATACCACTTGTAGGAAATATCGGTATACTACCATTAACATTATAAGGATTATAACGAAATTATAGATATGAAAACTAGTCATAAAAGAAATTTGCATAAACAAAATAGATAGATTATGAAATCAACCTTCGGTCCTAGCAAAATCGGCCTAAGAACAATATCGCAATGATATTCGCCTATCAGTTGCACCCAAGATGATATGAGATATGCCTTTGTTCTTGCTAGAATAGATCCCTCAATTAACTGATTAAATTTTAGGGTTTTGTGTTTATTTTCTTTGATGAGAGAAATGCTAGGTCAAAAGAGAGTTAGGAAAAAAATGATCTCCTTTGAACCCTAATATAACCGAAATATTAGAGGAAAAGGGGAGATATTTTTCTTTTTTTTTCTTGTTGTTGACCACCGAAATAATAAGGAGTATTCTCTCCTTATTTTCGGTTTTCCTACCTACCAAGATAAGGTGATTAAATCTTCTTATTTTGGTAGCTTCCAAAATGTATATAAAGTGTATAATTTATAAATTGTCATTTATTTTATTCCTTATTAATAAGTCTACATACAACAGCTTGCAGTCGATTTATTAATGCCGGTCTGTAATAATTTATTATGACAATATCGTATAATATATACTTTAATTATAAATATCGTATATTTATAATTTGCTAATTAAATATAACCGATTACATTTAATTACGAATTAACATCTTAATTCGTTCAAGCTAACCTTATATACATTAATTAAATATAACATATTATATTCAATTTACGAATTGACAGTTAATTCGTCTCAGCTAATATTATTTAATTAGATTAAATAATCGTCTCATCAACACATTGACTAACTGTTTAGTCATATAAGGCATCAATGTGATTACATTTCCATAACCACATCTCTCAAACACATCCTTTAGGTGTGACTTTTAGGGACCAGTTGATCACCGCCATCAGTATGATAATAACGTCAAACTTTCTAGCAAGCCAACCGTTATTAGGTAATCGTTAATCAACTGATAAAATACGAAGTATACCCTTGTGAACCTATAAGAGATTTATAAATGTTATCACACTAGTTTGTGGAGGACACAAGCTCCAACAGGCACTAACCGATTCATGTCTTGGGGGATTACTTTGAGGTGATAATTGCCCCTTTTGTCTTTGAGAGCTCTAAGATGCTAATTGAGTCATTTGGGTTTCCAACATTTTTGTGTGGGCTAGGATGTTGTTGATGGTGATGTCTTTTGCTTGGCTATCTTTTTGCATTTGAGTGAAAAATTCTTGTTGATTCTTTTGCATTTGGAGGACCGCTTTTTGAACATCAAAACCTTGGTCATTTTGTTGATTGTATGGAGTTTGATTTTGGTAACCATGGTTTTGGTTGTAAAAGGGTCTTTGATTTTGGTTTCTCATTGGAGGTGGGGTGTATGTTGGTTGAGGGTTTTGAACATTTTGGCTTTTGTATGAGAGATTTGGATGGAATTTGGTGTTTTCATTGTAATAGTTGGAATAAGGGGTACCACTCTTATATGCTTCAAAAGCATTCACTTGCTCACTTGTTCCCCTACATTCACTTTGGTCATGTCCCAAAGTTCCACAATTCTCACATATTCCACTTGGAATTGACGAAGATGCCACCATGGCATTAAAATGTTGCTTTGGTGATTTTGAGGCTTCTTCAAGTTTAGACATAGCCTTCTCAAACTTCAAGTTGATGGTATCAATATGAGCACTAAGTTGAGCACCCAATTGAGTAATAGAGTCCACTTCATGCCTTCCTCCTCTAGTAGCCTTGCGAGGTCTACTATATTGTGAGTTATGGACCGCCATTTCCTCAATCTTGTTCCAAATTTGATTATCGTCAACTTCGGTGAATATACCATTTGATCCCATGTTGAGAATGTTTCGGGAGTCTTCATAAAGACCATTCCAAAATTGTTGTACCAAGAACCACTCGCTAAGTCCATGATGAGGACATGAGCGACAAGTTCCTTTGAATCGCTCCCAAGCTTCATACAAAGATTCTTCATCCCTTTGCTTAAAACCCGTGATTTGAGCTCTTAGCATGTTAGTCTTTTCCGGAGGGTAGAACTTTTTGTAGAAAGCAAGAGCCAACTTCTTCCAAGAGTCGATTCCAAGAGTAGCTTTATCAAGGCTTTTTAACCATTGTTTCGCGGTACCAATTAGAGAAAAAGGAAATAAGACCCATCGAATTTGGTCTTGAGTCACTCCGGTTTGTGAAATCGCATCACAATAGTCACAAAAAGTCTCCATGTGAGAATGAGGGTCTTCACTAGGCATCCCCCCAAATTGGCTTCTTTCGACTAATTGGATAAATGCGGATTTTGCAATGAAATTTCCGGTCAAGTGTTGTGGTGTGGGAGTACCATTGGGTAGGTTCTCCTCGGTTGGTACGGAATGTGATGAAAATTTAGGCATTGTGGGTTGATTTTGTGGTTGATTTTGTGTTGGGTACTCCTCACCTTCTCTTGCAAAAGGGTTGATGAACTCAATAGTATTTGGTTGAATATCTACAACCTCACCAATACCTCTCAAAGTATTTCTAGCAAGTCTTCTATTGGTTGTCAAAGTTCTCTCAATTTCGTGATCAATGGGTAACAAGTTACCTTGTGATCTTCTAGACATGCAAAATATCATACAACTCAAAAATAATTAGAACAAACCTTGAGGAGTTTTACTTCCCCAAGGTAAAGAAAGACACAACTAATAACAATCAAAGAAAATCAAATCAAGTTAACACCGTCCTCGATAACGGCACCATTTTTTATCGGACTATCATTTTCGGTTACTTGTCGTTAGGAGCACCTAGACCAAAACAATATTTATAACTTCACAAACTACTCTACTATTAGTAAAAAGGTAAGTAAAGATCGGATCCCAAGGGACGGGTATTGATGTAGGATTTTTTATTGCAAGTAGTGGTGTCTAAGGGTGTCACAATTTGGGTTGAGATAAGAAGATCACTAAACTAAATAACAATGTAAATGAACAAGCAAGATAACTAAAATGAGATGTAAGCAATTGATTAAAAGCACTAGGGTGTCATGGTTTCATAGGGGATTCATGGGATTTGATCATACAAACATGTTTTCAACTAGATGCAAGCAATTATTGTTGTGATGAGATCGAGTTAGTGTATATCTTACAATCCTTAGGAAGGTTTGGGTCCCGGAGCCGAATCGATTAGATTGTACAACACCTACAAGTCGACTTAATCCTCCCTATCCAAAAATATGCATGGTCTAATGAGACTCGAGTTGGTTTATGTCTTACAAGTCTCATTGAAAAGATAAGTGATGGGTAAAAAATGCAAGGATTCATAGGCTCGCATTTCATCAAGCATAACATGTGCATAAGTTGAAATCACAACATGCAAGCAAATTAATTATGAAAGCACATTAGATTAAGCATGAATCAATCCCCATGTTTGTTTCCCCTAATTCCCCATTAACCCTAGTTAAGGAAACTACTCACACATTATCAAGTTTAACATGCTAACAAGGTTGTCAATCATATTAACAAAGCAAAACATGATGAATAAATGAAGATGATTAACAATAATTAAAAAGGGATTAAGAGAATTATACCTAATGATGATTCCAAAATAATAAGCAAAGAATAATAGAAGTACTTGATGAATGATTGGAAGGTTGTCAATCCTCCAAATAAACCCCAAATAATCTTCAATTACCCAAAATAAATGATGAACAATAGAGAAATTAAGGAAATGATATTTGTATTAATGCTTAATTAAAAGTTGATTACAAGATTAAAGAGAGATTAGAAGAACATAAATTATACTAAGGATTGATGATAATCTAATTAGTACAATGGGGTATTTATAGTGGGGATTAGGTACATAAATTAGGGTTACTAAGGGCTTAAATGACGATTAAGACCCTTAAGAAAAGTTGAGGAAATGCTCCTCTCGAAGAAAGATGCGAGTCTCCTTTTTGCTAGTCTTTCAGAAATATGCGCATCCCGAGTAGAACAAGGAGAAGGCGTGTTGTACTGGATGATAATCCGAGCAGCCAAGGGGTCGGGACGAGCGGATTATGAGGGTTGGACGAGCGGACTGGAAGGTGGGATGCTCAGATTGTGGAGGTGTTGGACGAGCGGACTGGAAGGTGGGACGCTCGGATTGTGGAGGTTGGACGAGCGTCCCGATGCTGCGACGGGCGGATTCTAGTTCAACAAGCTTTTTCTTCTTTTCTTCTTTTCTTCTTCCAACAATCCTCAAGGATCTTGTCGGAGATGCAAGGATCGTCTTCATCATTACCCATTATTTACAAAGGCCTTCTAGTCTTGTCTTCACTTTGATGCTTGGTCATTATATTCGATCAATTTAGCTCTATTTTGCCATTAAAATGCAAGGTTTGCACTCCTCTCCTACCAAGGAAACAAAACCTCAAAGAATATGCAAAACAAATGACTAAAGACAGTAAATGACCCAATTATGCACTAAAAAGCATAGAAACGAGGCTAATTTGGGGACTAAATATGCTCAAATATTGGTCACATCAATTATGTGATTTTGTGTGTAGGTGACGGTGTCATGAGGAATTGCTATTGATTGCTTGTGTGTGCTTGGATTGCGAAAAGGTAGGGTTTCCCTACTCAGTTGTGTTTAATTAATTTGAGATGTTGTGATTGTACTGTGTATGATTGTTGTCTGCTGATCATCGGAGTATTGGTGTGGTGGTGGTGTGGTGATTGTGATGATGTTGTGATGGTTGTGGTGGAGTCACTTGCAGGAGTGGCTTCACACCCTAGTTTGCCCTGCGTGAAACCCGTCTTGGGAGGGGATTTGCACATTAAGGGACAGGGTTATCGCTCGTTGATGAGTTGGTTTTTGGTGGGGATTGGCTGCGGTCCCCCACTGGCGGCGTGGGCTACCTGTTGCGATGGGTAGTCTGGCAGGGCTACACACCGAGGTGTGTAGTCGGTTACTGTGTGAGATCGGGAGACCGGGGACGGAGGATGATCAGCTGGTTACTTTATGCACTTGTCTTATTTTAATTATGCAGAACTGACCCCGTTGTTGTTTTATAAAATCTGTGGTGATCCATTCGAGGATGGTGAGCAGATTGTGACAGGTGATGGAGTTCTTTAGCTATGGGGAAGTCATAGGGAGTCATCACTCGAGTCTAGCTTCCGCCGACAAGAGACTTAGTTTTTATTTATAGTTGTTACACTTTCACCGTTGTAATTTGGCTTTTGGTTTTGGAGAACATGTAAACTTTATTCATTATACTTTAATAAATGTTGTTTGGAATTGGTAACTTTGATATACTAACCTCGGGAAACCGAGATGGTAAGAGCCTTTCATGATAGGGTAGTCCTTGGTAAGGTACCTTGGTATGAGGGGGTGTTACAAAGTGGTATCAGAGCCGACGATTCCGGCACCTAAAACTAATGAACCCAATGAACTTAGGGAGTCTAAATAAAATAAACCCGGGGAGAGTTGTTTGGAGCTACCGCAAAGACTTGGGAGACGTCCCGAAGTCGCATTAAGGCCCTTACGATCTCTAACCGGTCACATGGGGGAGTCTTGGAAACTGTTGTATGCCGAGTCATATGTGTGTAGTACTTGTGACATGAGTGTTGTGCATGGTTGAATGAAATGACGAAGGAAGTGGAATGTGATAGTTGTTGAAAGATGTATCGAAAATTTGTTGATGTTAAACTTTGAGCATGAAATTTGATTGGCATGTTAAGTGTTTATCATGTGGCTTTCAAAAGGGTAGTGATACATGTGTATATGATCATGTTGATGTTGATGTTTGGTTTGTTGGTAGTAGCATGTGATTAAGGTCATCCGTCTATATACATGAATGTTGTGTTTAATTTGCATGTGGGTATGATAAAGGTCCATCTATGTACTGGTTTCTTGAAGTATTGGGTCGTTATTGTTTGTTTTATTCATGTTTAAGTTGTTTTGTTAAGGAAATTGATTTGTATGAAAACCGATTTTGGAAGGGTTGTCTTAAAACTGTCATAAGTCGAGTTCTAAAAATGATATTGATGTGATTCTAATTGGAGGTGATAGCTTGTCTTCTTATGATTCTAACGATAGGTCACACGCCCAAATTTACTAAGTAACGAGTGAGATATGACTGTTTTATAAAAACTGGACGGTGCTGAGAACTGTGCCGATACTCGACCGAGTAGGCCCTACTCGGCCGAGTATCTTTCATACTCGACCGAGTATTCCATATTCGGCCGAGTAATCTGTCTGTGATAAGTCTGTTCAGGTTTTGGAGTCGTGAACTCGGCCGAGTAGTCTCAATACTCGACCGAGTACTCTGTACTCGACCTAGTATGCCATGTACTCGACCGAGTACCTCAGTGGGCGGCCATTTTGAGTCGGTGGCTATGTTCTTACCTTTGTTTTGAGTCGGTGGCTATGTTCTTACATTATTTTGAGTCGTAGGGTATGTACACATATATGTTTTAGGTCTTAAAGCGTTCTTTTATATATGTGACGATCTTGATACGTAAGTTACCAAAGGCTATGATAGGGAGAATGCCGGCTTGTGAGGGACATGTGTTGGATAAGGAAGACATGTATTAATGTGGTTGTGAGGGATAGTGGAAAAAGGAAAGGGAGGAATGATGAGCTAATCGAGGTAAGGAACATGTTTTGTGAGATATGAGGAGTGATATAGTCTTGGATTGAGTAGTATAAAAGTAAGAGTATATGGGCAAGGGTGATGTAAGTGTAAAGAAACGTGAGAATGAAAGATTGAGATGAGGGATACGAATAGTGGCATATTGGGATGTGTAAGGATTTATGGAGGGAGACGGTTAGGATTGAGTTGCTTAAGGATATATGTAATGAAAGGTTGTTGTAGAGGGATAGAGAAGAGGGGTATGTAGTGAACTTAGATGGAGTTATGTCGCGACGTCGATTTGTAGATAGTGACTGAGTTTTGTAGTATGGATTATCAGGAGGTGAGCCTAGTGTATGATTCTTTGGATAATTAACGGTTTAGGGTGAATGGTTGGTTTTCTAGGGATACGAAAAAGAGATACAACTAATTAAAGGGTAACCGTTAGTTGTGGGGACTTGAAGGTGACAAGTGTGAGTGAGTAGTATGATGAGAGGGGAACAGTGATAAAGAAGAATAAGAAGATATTTATATGAATTAATGGAAATTGAGTTGTAGAGCAACAAGAAGGTAATCGGAGTACTAAAGAGTTAAATAGAAGAAGAAAGGAGATGAATTATTAATTGGTATTATTGAGTGAAAAGGGGGAAAGAGGGATAGAAGTAAGCTCAGAAAACATTGACCGGAGTTAAGGAGCATAAAAGTAGGAATCGTGGAGAGGCACAATAGCATCATGAGAGGCTGTGAGTTGATAGTTATATAGGAGTTCCGGAAGACATGTTAGTCGTGAGTTTCGAGGTATTAAGGGAGTAAGAAGCTGGCAGAGTGTTTGCATGATATGGGATTTTGGTGGAGAGGTAGGTGACGATACAATAACGGATAGAATTGGAATTAATGAGGAGGTAAATTTTGTTGATGGATCTGATGTTCGTTATATGGGATGACAACCAAAAGAGAAAATGAACTGTTATATAAAGAAGTGATAGTGAGAGAGTGGTCACATGAAGGATGGTGGTGTTGTATTGTTATCACTAGTGGTTGAGGATGATGTTGCATTAAGAAAGTTAGTTGTTCTAATAGGGTTGATTTTGTGGAGACTGATTGGTATGTATGGGTGTGAAGGAGTATAAGATGTGGATATATGAGGTGTTCGCTCGTAGTTGGGTACAGATGACATGTTACGTTCGCCGGGTGGTGATAATTTTGTGTATGAGAGGATATGTTATGAAGGGCACCTGAGTTAACTCAGTCCGGATGAGAGATATTCATTATCAAGTGGTAACTTACGTAATCATGATTGGCTAGTTACATTCGATTATGGGTCCATGATATTTGTAAATGTTTGTGTGAGGTTCCGACCTCATGAGTCATGGTCTGGATAATATTCAGAAGGTTGGTATTTGTGATCCCGTTTATTATGTTGCGTCGTGATCTAGTAAAGATGTTTTAAAGAAGTTTTCTTGTCAAGGAAGTTGTACCGAGTCAATGTTTATGTGATTGTATAAGTTGCGATGTTTATCGATGTGGTTGTTGTGCCAAGAGTGGCGATCTGGGCACGGTAATTCGTGTTGTGATACGAGTATTTTCGTGTTGTCATAGATTGTTGTTTGTGTACTGCTATTTCCTGTCAGTGTCGATCGGGCCATTTAGACCATTGTTTTGCTTCCCGATGTTTCTTACCAGTGTCGGCATGGGATTGAGAATAGAGTATGATATGAAAGAGAGTTGGGTGTGGTTCTATTGTTGTCATGGTATAGTAATATTCTGTTAATGGGACACAGTTGTGAGAGGTTGTTGGAGTACTTTTGATCCTGTTTTAGATGAGGCATTGGTGGACATAGTTGTGGCAAGAGATTGTGGAGCATGTGTGGTATTTAATTGGAACTACATGTGGTTTAGCACCTTTTCTTGGGACAGTGAGTACGGAGTTTTGGGACTTAGTATCATGTCAAGTCAAGGGTGAGTTTTGTGGTAGTAAAAGAGATGAACCTGGGAAGCTAATGTGAGTGTGTATGATAATCGTGGATCGTGAATTAAGATCATGGAGATGAGTGTATATGTATATAGAAGTATGTCGTTTTGCGGTAATGTGGAAGAGATGGAGTAATGGTAATACTGAGGATTTTATGATATATGTTATGTGAGTACAGAATAATTGGAGGCACGAGAATTGTTAGAGAAAGAGAGCCATGGATATAGGAATGGTTGTAGGTCTTGAGGTTATAGTGGGTGATCGTTGACATGCGGTGGTAATGAGGATTATGGGAGGTATAGTAAAGGACCTAGTATTAGTGAGTTACGAGGACGTAACATTTATCTTAAGAGGAGTAGGATGTGACAAGAGAGTTTGATGGTCATACAGGTTGCAATTGGAAGTTTGAGTGTTGGTGTAGTATAAGGATAGATTTGTGTGATGGTCGATTTTATTACAGGTAATGTCAGTGCTTGCAGTAGTACGGTGTTTAGGAGTGTGGGTAAACTTCGATAGTGTTAACGGATTTGGGTGATGATGTTTATGTGTGTGAGTAAACTTCGAGGACGAAGTTCGTTTTAAGGGTGGTAGAATGTAACATTCCGTTTTGGTGGTTGATCTTGGCTGGTGGATTGTCTTGGTATTGAGTTTGCCTGTGAACGTTATGGAAGTAGGACAGAGTTGGCAACACTTATGTTGTGGGTATCCGATAGTATTATGGAGTTAGTATTGGGAGACTATGCTGTAGTTGAGACGATATCGTGAGCCATGTTGTGGAAGGGAGCGTGGTTGGTGGAGTTAGTGTTAGGTGTTCATCTTTTATAGGTTGGGTTGGAACTTCGGGGACGAAGTTCTTTTTAAGGAGGGAAGACTGTAATACTACGGTTTTCCTAAGCCTGGTACTCGGTCGAGTAAAGTGTGTCATGTATCCTGTTTGGCTACTGCCCAGGAACACTCGGCCGAGTATGTGGAATACTCGACCGAGTAGAGGGTAATCGGCCGAGTATACTCTATACTCGACCGAGTATCCGGTCTGACGAGTGTTTTTCCGCGGTTTGATTTGGAGATGGTTAGAATTATATAATAAGCGTAATCAGTTTCTAATTATATTTTTACAAAACCTAAACACTCAACGACGCTCTAATCCTCTCAGATCTCCCCCTATTGTGTGGATCGTTCGTGAGTCTAGTTCACCTTTCCTTGCGTCGATTATGTCGGTAAGCCTCTGATTTCGTAAGTTCTATTATATTGTTTACTTTAGGGTTTTTGCCCTAAATTGTGATTTGGGGGAAAGGGGGTTTGGCATGTGGTAATTGGAATTATGTGATTATTGTGTGTAGGTGACGGTGTCATGAGGAATTGCTATTGATTGCTTGTGTGTGCTTGGATTGCGAAAAGGTAGGATTTCCCTACTCAGTTGTGTTTAATTAATTTGAGATGTTGTGATTGTACTGTGTATAATTGTTGTCTGCTGATCATCGGAGTATTGGTGTGGTGGTGGTGTGGTGATTGTGATGATATTGTGATGGTTGTGGTGGAGTCACTTGCGGAAGTGGCTTCACGCCCTAGTTCGCCCTCCGTGGAACCCGTCACGGGAGGGGATGTGCACATTAAGGGACAGGGTTATCGCTCGTTGATGAGCGGGATTTTGGTGGGGATTGGCTGCGGTCCCCCACTGGCGGCGTGGGCTACCTGTTGCGATGGGTAGTCTGGCAGGGCTACACACCTCGGTGTGTAGTCGGTTACTGTGTGAGATCGGGAGACCGGGGACGCAGCTAGTTACTTTATGCACTTGTCTTATTTTAATTATGCAGAACTGACTCCGTTGTTGTTTTATAAAATCTGTGGTGATCCATTCGGGGATGGTGAGCAGATTGTGACAGGTGATGGAGTTCTTTAGCTATGGGGCAGTCATGGGGAGTCATCACTCGAGTCTAGCTTCCGCCGACAAGAGACTTAGTTTTCATTTATAGTTGTTAGACTTTCACCGTTGTAATTTTGCTTTTGGTTTTGGAGAACATGTAAACTTTATTCATTATACTTTAATAAATGTTGTTTGGAATTGGTAACTTTGATATACTAACCTCGGGAAACCGAGATGGTAACAGCCCTTCATGCTAGGGTAGTCCTTGGTAAGGTACCTTGGTATGAGGAGTGTTACACAATTAGTGAAAGTAACAATAATTAGGTAAAAATAATTCGGCGGGAGTAGTGAAAGTAAAAGTAATAATATCGAATGTAATAAAATTAACAATACTAAGGAAAAAAAAGAGTATATATGAAAAATTAGCTAAACAATCGATTTAAGTAAAATATTAATAGCGGGGTAGTGAATTTGTCTCATAATTTATTTCATTGTAATTTTAAGATATACTTCGTATCATAGAAAAATATATTAATAATAAATTTATGAGTTGTGCAACTTTAAAGTACTTTTAGTTAATTGAAAATACATTTTAAGGCTAAAGAGAGGTAACCCGGGGGAAGCCGGGCACCCATACTAGTCATATCATATCATATATCATATCATATATTATATTAAAGCAACAACCAGCAGCCTATTTAATCGCCACGTGTCAACACCTATTCATACGCCACGTGTCATTTGCTGGATTTCTAACAAATATGATACGGTTTCCTAAACTGAAGCCTAGATATTCGGGATATATTTAATCAACTAGGTATGATATATTTAATATTGCTTGCCATTTATACAAATATATAATTTTCCATTAATACAAATATATAATATATAATTGTTATGCATTTATACAAACTAACTAATCAAGTCGTCAACTAGACATATAATACGAAATCTCAAACTTAAATAACGGCAATAATATATGATGTTTCCTATCTCAATTTAAAATCACCCTAAAATTTCGTTTACAGCTTATACCATCTTAAAATTTCTTTTACAACTTATTTCCCAAGATTTTACAGCCTACATCTAAGGATATTTGTTCAGTTACGATTTTAAGATAATTTTTGAGTATCTTTTAAAGAATATATAACATGCTGATTAATTACTTAAATTTGACTAATTAAGGTTAGAATATACACATGCTGATATTTTTTGAATAGTTTTAAGAATCCTCCAGTGAGTTTCAAAAAAAAATCTTAATTGAAATCATATTATCCTAAACTTTTCATAAATTCAAAATCATTTAACTTAATCATAATTATTTTAATCATCATAATTCGAATTAGTAACTAATAACTAATGATTATAAATTTTTCATCTTATTTAGCCCCACTAAATTTTTAAATCTTTAAAAATGACAGGTTAAAAATCCTAAAGTAAGATATTAGAAAGTGCATAAAATTGAACAAACCGAAATTTAAGCCTCGATTCTTGATTCTGAAAAGATACTAGCATATAATCATTTCCAAATTTACTGCTGTATGATTTTGGTAGAGAAGAATTTAGCAAATACGAAGTATAAGTGAATAACAATCGTTTTTGGAAAAAAAATGCATGTTATCTTCTGCCGTTTTTAGCCACTAATATCCATTTTTTTTACCTTTAATAATTAATATCACCAAGAGTGTTAGACTATTAGGACTTGGTATCCCCGCAGTGTATCAAGTAATTGTTACTCTTTCTGATCGTTTGTTTCTTTGAACACTTATAATATGTGTGCGAAATTGTCACACTACGATCATATGGTTACTTTCAAACGCTACCCACCTTCGACCACCATCATCTCGCCGCACCATCATGTTTCTGCCTCTGCCACACATATAAGCTATGCCAATTGTCCAGGGTAACTATTGGAACATGGATCATATACTCAATGAGGTCAGCATTATGATTATGTACTTACTACTGCGAGATGTTGTTCATCTTAATTTTGTCATTGTATTTGATGAAAACCTAAGATCCATTCGCATGTGCGTGGGTTACCTCTCACAAATAGAAAATGACCTTTAGTATATCACCCGCCACTTTAAAATATGTGAAATAGATGAAATGAAACCCAACTATCAACTTACAATGTCTTTACATTTGCCATACAAATAGGTCACTGGGTTTAGACTTAGCAAATGGGTCAACCCTGTCGGATTCTGATCGGATTAGTTCGAGTTAAGTCATCTTGGGTTTGCAAGAATTATAGTTGAGTCCGGGTCATCTTCGGATAAGCTATTTTCAAGTTATTTAGTGATAATAGACCGTGTGCAACAATAAACAATAGGATCGTATTATATTTAATCGGGTCAATTCATATTATAAATGCAATATTAACAAACTTAAGTTTTAAATCAAGATTCTCTCTTTATTTTTTTCTTTAAACCAATGAGTCATTGTCAAAATCGTATCTCATAAACAACTATAACGAGTAAGTTTGCTACTAATCATAAATTTTAATTCTTTCACTAAATCAAAGTGCATGTTTAACGAAAGATGAGAAAGACAATATTTCATTATCTTGAAATAATCTTACTTTATTCTGATATTGGGTTTTACAAAAAAAAATTAGAAGTAGATATAATTAGCTAAAATTTCACAAGTAATTATTACATAATATATCTCAGATCATGAGTAATAGATAATACAAAATTATTAAAAATTTAATTTAGATACTTAGTATTATTTTCATTTTTTATAAGTTCGAGTGACTTTATAAAATTATCTAACAACTAATGCAAAACATTATGACATTGAAAGGTAATGAGTAAATAAGCTAAAGTGTTAGCAAAAAAATTATCCGAAATTTCCCATTTTAAATCATCTCAAATTAATTGTGTTGCATGACATAATGATTTACAATGTTGAGAGGTAAGTGGTAACATGACTCAATGACAATTTAAAAAGCGAATGAATAGGCGGGGTTGCTGGTGGGAGGTTGTGACAGGGGAGAGGTCGTGATGGGTGGGTAATGATAGGGTGAGGAGTCGCATAAGGTTACGAGAAGGGTTAGGGATCATGGATGGGTTTTGGTCGGGAAGGTGGTTCTGCTGGAGGCATGGTGAGGGATGTAAGGGATGGTGGAGGCAGGAGGGGGTAGGATATGAATTGCTGGGTATTGGTTAGGTGGGGGCCGGGTTGGGGGGGGGGGGTAGGGGGTTAAGACTTGAGAGGGATGTCGTGGTCCGAGGTGTTAGGTGCGGTTACACTGCAGTGGAGTGTCTGCTGTTGGGTTTTGAGGTAGTCGGTCAGTTGGTGAGCACTACTTCCAGACGATGGTAGATGGGAGGGGAAATGAGAGAGAATTTAGAGAATTGAGTTGAGAAGAAACAATAGGGGTAATATGATAAATAAAAATCAAGGTTACAACAATGGGTATAATCAAATCTATATTGCGTAAATAAACAAGTTATAAAATCTACAATAATTATATATCCGCTTTTCAGATTTCACGTCTCACAAGTTAGAAAATTCGAGAGAAAAAAGTCTAGTGTTTCAAAAGTTTAATAGGGTAGACAAAAGTGTATTGGTAGACAAAGTAACATTTTCTAAAATTTAGTAATTTACTCATTCCAATATATACGTAAGTTTTTACTTTTAATAATACTTTTCATTACCACCCGTGCAATGCACGGGTTCCAAAACTAGTATATAGATAATAGAAGAACCACTTAACATAAAACTGGACACGTGGCAGCCTCTCCTTCACTTTTTTCCCGCCTAAAGAAAATCTTATACACTGAACCCTAAAATAATCTTTCCCGTATCCTCTCATCAGCTGTTGTTCTACGCACCCTTAATTCTTCATTTCTTTGGCAGATTCAACACTTCCCCATCTTTTAATCATGAATCTATTGATCTCTTCAAGTAAGTTGTTCTCTTAAAAACTCATCAAGGGTACTGTGTAATTTATTAGATCTATTGATTTGTAATGGTGTAACTACAAATAATTGAAAATTATTACTCAGGTAGATTAAACGGTTTATTTAAAATTTTATTTATGTCTTTCATCCTCTACAATGTAAGATGACAGGATCATTGTGAGACCTGATTGGTTCCATGGATACGTTTTTTTTCCCTTTTCAATCAATATCTTTAATCAGTGTTTTTTTTTTTTTTTAAATTATGATTGGTAATGAGTTTTCATGTTTTTTCTGGGCATTTATTTACTATGCAGTTACAGAGGCGGTCGACGGAGACGAATAAAGCTATCAAAAATTGCATCATGTGCCTCGGTAATGTGCTATACCTGTTTTCTGAATAATTAGACCATCCGCAATCGTGAAAATTTCACCAATTTTCACTCTACACTTTTTCACCTATTCTCTCTCCAATTCACCATCCACCTCACCTTTCTACTCACCACCAAAATTCACCCAAAAAAATCAAAAAAACAACCACATCAACAAATACTCAACTTTCCTTCTCTTTCATACTTTACAATACCCCACACTATCCACCTCAACATTCCACTATCTTACACTATATTTATTTTTACTTCATTTTCATTCTTTGGAATCATATAAAATTTTCGATTTTATATTTTATAATTTTTATTGTTATTATTGAAAATTCAATTATCTTTTTTTTTTAACGTTTTTTTGCATATAAATTAAGGTAAATTTGAAACTCACACTTAATTTCGTTTTTTTTACAATATTTAATCTCGAGTCATTATTTAACACGGATATTTTCTTATTTTAAATAAAGATAGAAAATAGTACATTGCAGTAGAAAATTAAAACAAAGTGAAACCTAATACAAGGTTAACATAAAAATAAACATCTACACTTCAACAACAGACTACGGAAATTCTCTGTTGCAACTATCAACTGAAGAGGGTGATGATGGCAACGTCCTCTGCCTGGCTCTCTCCATCTGATCTGCAATTTCTTCATCCATTAAATAGTCGTTGTATATGTTTTCCAATAACATAAGTTTGGAACGCTTTCCTTCTGGGAGGATGAATAAAGTTTGTCCCCCACAACAGATATCTATCAGCGCACTACATGTTAAGACATTTTCAAGCCTAGAGAAAAAATCTACTACCTCTTGTTTCAATGATAACCAACTGCCCTCTTTGGAATAAAAATGAGCTCGAGTGACATTTTGCATGTGAGCATAGCCAAGGTTAAGCAATTCATTTGGTATTTCTCCACGAATAATCTTAACAAGCATAACACAATTTGGGGTTTGGTTAAGTTTATTCCATATAACACCTTCCCTCAGAACAATTTTTAAGCGAACAAATAGTTTTTGAGTTTCTTCTATAATAATATCAATTGCATTTTGTAAAGCCAACATTTTCTGAATATTGTTTGACATATTGTTTGAAGTAGAGAGTAATAAGATTGTATGTAAGAGATATTAAAATATGAGAGATGTGTAGTGGTAGAGTATTGTTCTATTTATAGATAATTTTCATTTTTTTATGCCGTTGGATGGATATCTCGGTTCTTTGATCTTGGTCGTTGGATAAGATTGTGTGTAAGAGATAAGGATAAGGTTAGGATTGTGTGTAAAAGATAAGGATAAGTTTCAGATTTTGTGTAAGAGATACAGATAAGGTTAGGATTGTGTGTAGAAGATAAGGATAAGTTTCAGATTTTGTGTAAGAGATAAGGATAAAGTTAAGATTGTGTGTAAGAGATGAAAATAAAATTATAAGATTGGATAATAAAAAAGATAAGATTTTGTCAGATACATTGATAACATACATAAATTACATTCACTAATAATAATAATAAACAACAATAAAAAATACACAATTAAACTTAACAATTAAAACACATAAGAATTAAAACACAACTAAATTAAAGCATTGAACAATTAACTACAAGCATAAAACTTAATTAACCAAATTGTTGCCATATATGTTCAACTAAGTCTTTTTTAAGAGCTTGATGTCTTCGTGGGTCTTGCATAACATTCCTATTTGCCACAAATTGATGTATATCTGCGATATATCCTATTTCAAAGGCAGGAGCATCAACACTAAGTTCTTCGTCATCGATATGATTATCAATGTACTCTTGTATGTTGTTATAACCAATGTATGACTCTCGCTCATCTTCAACAATCATATTATGCAATATGATGCAAGTTGTCATTACTTTATGAAGAAATTCTTTGCTCCAATAACGCTACTGGATTACGTATCACCGCAAATCGAGCTTGTAATACGCCAAAAGCCCGTTCAACATCTTTTCTAACACTTTCTTGTTTAGTTGCAAATAACCTGTCTTTGGGTGTTTGCGGATGTCTTATCGACTGAATGAACGTAGCCCATTTTGGGTAAATACCATCCGTTAAATAATAACCGCAATCATATTGATTGCCATTTACCATATAATTAACGTTTGGCACATACCCATTTAATAAGGCATCAAAAACTGGAGAACGGTTTAAAACATTTAAATCATTTGCCGAACCTGGAGTACCAAAATAGGAATGCCATATCCATAGATCTTGTGAGGCAACCGCTTCCAAAATTACCGCCGGACTTGAATTACGCCCTTGAAATTGCCCTTGAAATTGCCCTTTCCAAGCATTTGGGCAATTCTTCCATTTCCAATGCATACAGTCTATGCTCCCCAACATTCCTGGAAAACCTCTAGATGCTCCGATTTGAAGTAACCTTTGAGTGTCTTCTACGGTTGCAATCCTTAAGTATTCATTTCGAAAGTGTGAAATAACTGCATTAGTAAAATATTCGAAACACTCTCGTGCGGTTGATTCACCAACTCTTAAATACTCGTCAATCCTGTCGGCAGAGTCTCCATACGCAAGCATTCTAATTGCCATAGTGCATTTCTGCAACGACGTAAAACTGCCCCTACCAGTTGCATCGGGTCCATCTACAAAGTAATCACTAGCGGCTTGGACACCATTTACCACTCGTAGAAACAAATGTCTACGCATTCGAAATCTGCGTCGAAACATCTCATTTGTGTACACTGGGTTAGCAGCGAAATAGTCGTTGTATAGTCGTTCGTGACCATCTTCCCGATTCCTCTCAATATACCTTCTTTTTCGTCGAGGTCGTCTTCGAGGAATTTGAGATGGTTGATTTAGTGATTGTAGAACTTGATTAAATAAAATGTCTCTCCTTTGTCTAAATTCTTCCGAACGATTTTCAAAACGTTCGTCCGAGGAATAATTAAACAAGGAGGAATTAAAATCATCCATATTATTAAAATTATTTGGATCCATATTATTAAAATTATTTGGATCCATATTATTAAAATTATAAGGATCCATATTATTAAAATTATTTGGATCCATATTATTAAAATTATAAGGATCCATATTATTAAAATTATTAGGATCCATATTATTAAAATTATTTGGATCCATATTATTAAAATTATTAGGATCCATATTTAAATGCTAACTGTATGAAGATTAGAAAGATAAAGAGAGAAATAGAAATATGAGAATATATGTAGAGAAATTAATATGAGCGATGAGTAATAAGTGTTGGAGTATTATTATATTTATAGATAATATTTTTCATTTTAAGTCGTTGGATTAATATCCGAGTTATTTAATCTTGATCGTTGGATAAGATTGTAGGTAAGAGATAAAAGATAAGGATAAGATTCTATGTAAGAGATACGGATAAGGTTCGGATTTTGTGTAAGAGATGCGGATAAGGTTCGGATTTTGTGTAAGAGATAAGAATAAAAATAAGATTGGATAAATAACAAACAATTAAAACGTACAACAATTAAAACATACAAAAAATAAAACATAACTTAATTAAAGCATTGAACAATTAAAACTAAACACCGACTCAAAAGTAAATAAACTATTAAACATAATTAATGACGCTTAAATGATTGTAGCAACTCTTGCTTATAATCTTCAAGTTCGGGAGGCAAATTGGTTTGCCTAAGTAATTGTTGAAGCGTATTAAAATCGTTTTCCTTTTTCATTCTTGCTTCTCTTCGTTGATCAAACTCCATCCTTTCTCGATGTAAGATAATCTTCGCCGTCAACCTTGATTTACGTTGTTGAATGTCATGCTCGGCGGTTGTTTCATTCCACATTTCTTTCATCTTATTAACTTCGGCTTGATTATTAGAATCAACTCCAGAAGTACTACCATCAACCTTCTTCTTCCCTCTATTTCTCTTCGCAACTTTGACACCTTCAGGTCGTTTAGTACCCATAGTTTCGCCATCAAGAGAGATGGGTGTAGAGTACTCTTCACCCTCAAGGCGTACTCTTTTCCCCACTACTGTTACTTCCATCGTTACCATCAACTCCACTTGGAATATTCTCATAACTCACATTAGCGTATGGAGAAATTAATATTTTCCATTTTTCATACTGTTTTAGTATGTTCCAGGCATGCTCCAAAGCGAATTTACCTGGTTTGTATAATTCTCTAGCCTCAGCGATAACATCGTCTTCATTCATCCCACTCCTCTTCCTCTGGGTGGCTAATTCCATGCATCCACTCCATTTCATGACTTGGGTTGAGATTCTTCGAAATCGGCCATCAAGCATAGCACGAGTTCGTTTCTTCAAGTCACCGGGTCTGACTTCTTGGGCCTCATCGTAGAACAATTTAACCCTTTTCCAAAGTGCTTCATTTGCTTGGTCCGTGCCAACTATGGGGTCTTCTGAAACCCTCATGAATGACGAAATTAAGGCTTCATCTTCTGCTTTTGGCCAAGAACTAGATCTAACGGTATTCGAAGTGGGTGTTGAGTCATTCCCCGTATCAACTTCCACTTCATTATCATTTGAATTGTGGATAGTTGGGGGAGTTTGGGATGGATCTCTTGTTTGACGAACAGGTTGCGAATATGAGGAAAATGAAGTAGTTATAGGCCTAATTGGTTGAGAATAAGTACAATTAGGATTAGAACTATGATAATTATATGATAATGAATGAGGTGGTTGCATTTCAGAAGGATGATAATTATTAGTATAATTAATATTAGGATTCATATTAGGGGGATTCATATTAGGAGGATTCATATTATTATTCATATTGGGATTCATATATGTAGGATTTATATTATCATTAAAATTTGGATTCATATTGTTATGATTATTATTATAAGGATTCATATTAAAAGTAAATAATATTTAGAAAGATTAAGTAGAGAGAAAATAGAAGAAGAAATGTGAGAAAATATGTTGATATTTAGGCTCATTTTATAGAGGATCAAAAATTATAAATTATGATTATTTTATTTTTTGCAAAAAAAAAAAAAAAATAATTACACTCAATATTACCGTTTACATGTATCCGTTGTGATAAACAAAAGAGCTGTTGGGGATAGCTCTACACACTACACACTACACGTGCAACTCCAACAACCCCACTTTTCTTATTTTTTATTCTTTTTGTGGGCCATCAATGCCTCTTCACAACTTCTCGCACAGGTGATATTTTTCACACAACCTCTCTCCTCTTTTGCATTTTTTTAATCAATTTAATTGTCACTTCAATTCTCACATATTTTGTGAAAATGCATGAAGAGCCCAATGTGGGTGCTCTTAGGATTAATGTATAAAATGGTATATATGTGTTTATTAGTTATTGTACTGTCTGCTTTACATCCGGTTTCAACAAAATTCTAAACATTGGTCAAGCACAATAAAATATTGGTCGATCATAATAAAATTCATTTTTTTTCTGCTTATTTTGCTCTATATTTCTCATAAATATTGGAGTTTGAAGACATAAGTTGCTCCTAGGTTGAAGTAGGTGGAAGAGAAAGTTGTACAAATGGCTAGGCTAACACATCATAGATATTTTGAAATTCAATCTGGCTTCTAATCTACGTTAATTACTCGGACTCAGGTCGAAGGATTGGACACGGGTGCGTACTCAAGTGTCGGACTCGGCTATTTTATGAAAAATTATCAAGTTTTTGGTTTAAAATGGAGTGTCGGAGTGTCATAACAATGTTAAGTGTCAAGTGTCGGACACGGGTACGCTAGCTCATATAAAGTGTTCGAAGTAACAAGCCTATTTGTATTTCTCATCTTCGATCTTGAAATGTAGGTATTTCTGAACTTTGAATAGCAGCGATATATGGGCACACGAATACTCTATTTGCTCTCCATGATTCATCTAATTGTTTTTTCCATACTCCCACAGTCCCACACTCCCACCTACTAATCAACATGCTTATTTAGCCTTTTAAATCAACTTGTATGCTCTTATTTGGTGGAATGTAGTTTGTCAAAGTTTATCTATTTGTTCCTTTATTTTTTTGTACTTCCTCTTATAAACTTGCTAACTTTAGCTTTAGGTTTTACCCTTTATTTAAAAGCCCGCGGCATTGTTGCCCTGTTATGTTATTTTTCAAGCTTCAAATTTTTTTTGGAGGATGCCAAGGATGGACAGGGGTCGGGAATTTGGAAAACCGAAGATAAGGGACATTTTATTCAACAACGATAAAACTAAAAGTACTTGGGCATTGTCGAATCCCACTCGACTTTCAAGTTTCATAAGCAATGAAGGGACAACGTGAATGATCCATTGACACTAAATTTTATGTTGTTATTCTATTTGATGTGTTAGTATTCATTTTCATGTATTATAAGTTTGTAATATTTGTTGGACATGAATTAACTTTTAAGTTCGGTGCTCCAACTACTAATTTCACTCCCATCTCAAAGGTGCGTCAAGTTTGATTTTGGCTATATGGGTTCTTAGCAATTGGTTACTGTCATTTCTATGTAAGCGAGTATTTTTCAATTATTCATTGGTGTAATCCAAGAGATTTAGCCATAGACAAATTAAGTAGCTCATTTTAACATTATAATGCAGGAGTTGGGTATACAAAGCTTGGAACTTATTTATACTCCCTCCTATTCTAGATAAACCTCCCTATTTATGGGGCACTAGAATTAAGGAGAGGGATTAAAATAAAGTAAAGTATTTTAGTGGGGTTTAGTAATTGGAGAAATGGAAGGTATTGTGGGGTATTATTGTGGGTGGAGTGATTAAAATAAGTATTGTTGTGGGGTAAGGTGTGGTATGGTTGTGGGGTGAGGTGATTAAAATAAGTATAAAACTTTACTAAATAAGGAAATAGAGAAGGTATTGTGAATCACAAAATCTCATTTGTGACGGCACGTATCCGTCACTTTGGAGTGACGGATACCATTTTCTCTCACAAATGATCCAAATAGAGGAGAGGGGGAAGCACATGGGGGTGCCCCCACCTTGTCCCCCTTATTCGTTTTGTGAGTGGCATTATCCGTCACTTGCTTCGACCCGTCTTCAGCAAGACTTCCTGATTGTGAATAGATGAAAAAGGAAAGAGAGAAGTTTATGTAGAATATGAGGGAGTATATAGTATCTATATATGCCCGTGCAATTTTGCACGAGTCCTAAGCTAGTATATACTGTACTCTTGAAATTTTTGAGCTTTTGTACAATCATGTTTTGACATAAGTAATTTGTTAACATTAATTTTCAAGTTATCTAAAGCTTAAGTAATTCAATAATTTTTGCATAGTTATCAAAAGATCATATGTACACTTCACTCCACTTATTGCTCTTTTTTCTCTTTAAACTTATTTTTTAACACAAATATTTGTATAAGGCAACTTTACACAAGTCTATTGTAAAATAGTTTTCTTACTAATTATGTTTACCTACTAACATGGCTGTATTTAAATCCATTTTACACTGTATTAGTGTAAAACTGTTTTACACAAAACTAAATGCATGTCAAACTTATTGTCCCCCTTTTATATTTAGTAAGGAAAAATTAAAAACTCTCAATTTTACCCCTAAATAACAACAACTCATATATCCCTCATCCCTCCTCAATAAAAAGTTGACAATAAAAATGAAATAAAGAGTTCAATGTGTTTATTAAGAAGAATATGGGGATACATAGAATTGTTTGCTATGGTAGGATAACGTTTTAAAAGTGTAAATAATCAATTTTCAGGTATTTTCTGGGTCGGGTTGAGAAAAGCGGGTTATTTTGGGTAATTGGGTTAAGGTCTTTAGGTCGGGTTAGTGGTTTTTTTTTTGAAGGGGTAGGTCGGGTTAGTGTTTAAGGTTTCGTGATGGAAGAATTTATTTCCTTAGGTAGATAAAAAATATTTAATAGTTACGGAATAGCATAAATAATGAAACGTAAATGAACATGATTATGGAATAGCTTTTGGGATGAATTGCTATGTGAAATGACGTTTTTTCAATTTTTTTACGATATCACTAAAATTTAATGAAAACAACTGTCAGTTTTCTACAACGGAAAATTTATTGACATATTTACGAGATGAATTACTTAATATGGCGTATATTAATTTAATGATTATGCTTAATATGAAAAAAAAAAAAAAAAAAAAAAAAAGGTTACATATCTCGTGCAACTTGCACTGGTGTTAAGCTAGTTCTCTTAGTATATAGAGAATTAAATCATTTTCTTATATTAACATCAATTAAATATTTAGCAATTTGTAGCTCATGAGTTGATACAAATTTATTTTATTTTTAATTTAAAGATTATAGTTTAGAGTTTGATAAATAAAAAAATTATAATTTCATGAAAAGATTATATGTTAGTGAAAAGATTATATTTTAATAAAAGAATAAAGGTTTAATGAAAGAAAATGTAATTTCACTTGTTTCCTTTATTAGATGGTGCATTTTGGAGGGAAAACATTTGAGCTTTTTTATTCTCTTAATATATAGAGGATTCTATCGATTTGTGACCTAAACAACTCTCCTATAGGACCGTCCTATATCATAAGACTGACCCAAAAAGAGAGAAGCCCAAAAAAAAATAATTAAGTTTATTTATATTTTAATTTTATTTGAATGACCCGACATTTTATGATGAAAACTAACATATCTAAATATACAATTTATCAATATAAAATTTTAGGTTCTCAAAATAAAATAATTTTCTTCAAGTTTATTAACTAACTTATTTGGGCTTTTAGTTATTGAGCAAGTCTTATAGATAAAATGATCTCACACAACAATTTGTGTAATCTTTAATCTATTCATAGGTAACTAGTTAGTAAATCATATTTCTTTGTGGTTCAACCTCTGACTTCATAATCTGCATTTTTAGTGTCCGCTTGGGATATTTTTGCATAGGAATACGACTTAGCCATGTCAAGAAGGATGACTTATATATTCAATATAAGATTATAAGACGGCGCGTTTGATGGGCAAACTTATAACTAGTTAGCCTTGAATCCAGCTGTGGACGAGTTGTGTTATGGTGAGCCGTATGGAGTAGACCATTTTTATTTTAGTTTTTAGATTTGGGTTTTTTGTCAGAAACTACCTTTTATTTAGGACCATTTGTGAACAACTACCTTTCATTTTATTTTTGGCTTTCAACTACCTTTTATTTCTTCATTTTGTGAAAGACTACCAAAAATCCACTTCCGGCGAAAAAAAAAGTCAACTTTCCGGCGTTGACTTGCTCTTTTCTCCCTTTTTCACACACATAACCCATATTTCTCCCTTTGTTCACCCAATAAAATCCGAAAAAGCTCCTCTCCATACCCAACACCTTATCAAAAGTTTGTTCAAAGCAATATCAACGCATCAACCATCTCAATCTCCATCTCCGTCTCCGTCATCACCTTTACTACCACTTTCACCTTCACCCTTACATTTCAACAACCTTATAGACTACTCATGATTCATCAACCTACTGTTCATAAAGTCATATTAAAGTACCTTCTTTCTCTCTTCATGGTAAGATGGTGGGTATACGAAAACTAATGAGATAGTCGCACACAAGTGATCCTACGAGTGAATCCATGATTATTTTCGAATAATTAACACTAGGAGTTAATTTTGCCAACAAGGCCACAATAGATCATTATTGTTGAAGAATTATTTAGCATGTTAAGATTAATATCAATGATGATTTTGTTTCGGTGATTAGGACTTTGATTCGGGTAAGAGATAGACAAATTGAGGTGATTAATGTCGGGCTTAATCAATCTTTATCATCGATTATTAGGGTTATGAAGTAAAGAGTTAGATTCAACATGAAATGGTAAGTCATGCCGGAAAGTAGACTTTTTTTCGCTGGAAGTGGATTTTTGGTAGTCTTTCGCAAAATGAAGAAATGAAAGGTAGTTGAAAGCCAAAAATAAAATGAAAGGTAGTTGTTCGCAAATGACCCTAAATAAAAGGTAGTTTCTGACAAAAACCCCTTTAGATTTTGGTAGGTTTGTGTGGCAGTGTGGGTTGGGTTTCACAACATGGGCCCTAAATCAGCCTATTGGGGAGATGGATAGACCTTGGCTGGGGTGCAGGCGAAGGAAAACATGGCCCACGAATGTGAACTAACATACTTTTTGGAGTTGAGGAGACAAAGGCCTTGTTCTTTTGGACTGAAATTGTCTGAACTGAACTGAACTTAATGGAGCTGAACTGAATTGAACTGAACTTAATGGAGCTGAACTGAACTTAATAGAGCTGAGCTGAACTAAACTGAACTAAACCGAAATAAAAATAAAAGATTATAATAATACTAAAATTAATACCAATAATAATAATAAATATTATAACAATATTATTCATTATTATTATTAATATATTAATATAATATAATAATAATCTAATAATATATGTAAAAAAAATAGTAATATAATAATAAATATAGTAATAATAATAATAATAATAATATATTAGTAATATAAATGATAACATTATTAATAATAATATAATATTAAACAATACAATATATTAATTATAATAACTAAAAAATAAATATGATAAATATAATATAATATAAATATTATAAATAATTTTAAAAATTAATATATAATAATAATAATAATAATAATAATATTATTATTATTAATAATAATAATAATAATAATAATAATAATAATAATAATAAATATGTTATCAATAATATTAATCAAAATGAATATATTAATAAATAATAATAATAATATAACAATAATAACAATAATAATAATAATAGTAATAATAATAATAATAATAATAATAATAAATATTAATACTTTATACTACTAATATTGCCATTAATCATTATAATATAATAATAAATAAATATATTAAATATAAATAAAATAATAAAAATAATAATAATAAAAACAATAGTAATATAAAAAATATATATTAATATAATAATAAAAATATTAAAATAGATTAATATAATAATAATAATAATGATAACAGTAAAAATATAAAATAAGAATAGTATTATTAATGTTGAAATAAACAGAACAGAACTGAACTGAACTGAACTGAATTGAATAGAGCTGAACTGAACTGAACTGAACTTAATATAGTTGAACTGAATTGAACTTATAAGAACTGAAATGAAGTCTAAAAGAACAGGACCAAAATTATTTTTAAATATTATCTTTTTTGTCTCGGTCAATTATTTGCCTTTAATTTTATCACAAAGATCACCATTTATAGTTATTGTTATTGGTTAACAAATGGACCAAAATGCATTTGGATAATTCATAATTTGGGTGTTCGGATTATCGTCATGTGAGGTCATCAACTGACAAGTTAGTTCTTTTTTTTTTACAACAATAAACTTTTATAAATAAACTAAACAAATACAAATCGTTCACTCAAAATACAAACAAAGGGGGATTAGAGACCCCCGAACTACCTTATATAACCGAAGAAAAGATACACGAAGTCGTAACTGAAGAGAAAATACGATTTTTCTTAGAAGGTGGATGATAGTGAGTGTCAAATTCGATAGAGTGAATCTCCTTTCTCTTGGTCTTTTTAACCATAGTGATAGAGTGAACCAATCTACCAAAAAAAGTTGAAACGTCGACAGAAACCAGCGACCGTTTCCTCGAACTAGTAAAAGCTCGACCCTGTCGACCCTTTCCCTGCGAACGACCCTCATTACGTCTCCATTTGCTAATCAACTCATTCCCAACCGTTGCAAATTTAAACGGGGTCAATGATACTTTGCTAACATGGGAAGAATCAGAAGAGAGCCGTTTCTTCTTCTTAATTTGGAAAGTGACGTCTTCTTGAACCAGCGCAACACTCTCAGACTCCTTGACATCAAAGCTTGTATGAAAGTTCTCTGACATAGGAGAAGAATTGGGAACTTCAGCTGTCCTTGAAAGATGAGTTCCCGTCTGGATGGTTTTAGAGATAAGGAGACGGACCCTCATGATAGACATGGATCTTGGGTGAAAAAACTCCAAATTTTTACCCTGCATTAAACTCTCGTAGTCTTGAGATGAAAGATTTAGTTTATTATGTGGCTTCTTCTTGTTGGTAAAATTGAATTGAGAGAAGTTTGAACTGGCTGAGTAGACGGTCTCATGAATGACCTGGCAAGGCACTGGCCTACTCTCGGAATCCATAGGCACCTCGGGTACACTAGCAGAACGAAGCCGGAGACAACAAGGGCTTCTTTCCTTTCCTTTCAATGCCAAGAGGACCAGCCTCAGAAGATTCTTGTTTTCCATTTGCGTTGATAGCTAAACGGTCAACCACAACTTGTAGCTCTCGGGATATATCTTTGTTATGAGGACTAAATTTGAGAGCACATTCAAAGTCAGCGACGACCTTCTTCAGTTCAGTTCAGTTCAGTTCAACATTAATATTATTATTCTTATTTTATATTCTTATTGTTATCATTATTGCCATTATTATTATATAAATTTATTTACTATTGTTATTATTTTATTAAAATTTATTTTTAATATTTATTATATTACTATTTATATTTATTATATTTATTTATTATTATATTATTATGATTAATGGCAATATTATTATTATTATTATTATTATTATTATTATTATTATTATTATTATTATTATTATTATTATTATTATTATTATTATTATTATTATATTGTTATATTATATTTATTATTTTATTAATATATTCATTTTTATTAATATTATTAATAACATATTTATTATTATTATATTAGTTAATTATTATATTACATCTATTATTATTATTATTATTATTATTATTTATATTAATTATTATACTTATCATATTTGTTTTTTAGTTATTATTATTAATATATTATATTATTTAATATATTATAATATTATTATTATTATTATTATTTATATTAATAATATATTATTATTATTATATTACTATTTTATTTTTTATATTACTTAATAGATTATTATTATTATATTATATTGATATTTTATTATTCTTAATAATAATAATAATAACGAATAATATTATTATAACATTTATTATTATTATTGGTATTATTATTATTATATTATTATTATTATTATTATTATTATTATTATTGTCTTTTTATTTTTATTTGATTGATTGATTCAAATTTCTATTAAGTTGATTGATTAATTTCCATTAAATTCAATTACATTGATTCGGACAATTTGATCCAAAAAAAAGCAGGCGATCAAATGCTTAAAAGCTACCCCTGCGATAGAGTGCTTTAACATTTAAAGGATCAACCAACAAAATCAAAGAACAATACCAGCAAACTTGGTCATAATGGGGGGTCTTCAGACCACAAGCTGCCAAATTCAAGTCATAACTGGCAGGGGTACCCATAAGCAAGAGGAATTTACTGACAAGTTAGTTAGGGAACTTTATCATTGATTGGGCAAGTTAGAGCATAGACTCCACCTTTTGTTATCTACTTTGTACGGACAATTAAGCGTTTCAGCTAGACGTGCTTCTGTTACTTTCAAGTTAAAATCATTAAGCTAAATGTCAATTCGATCTTATTTATGTCACTAAGCGTGTTCAATATTGGGTTGTTCATCTAACTAAGTCGATATTAGCCATGACTCATCTAGAATCGGTTTTGGCTCGAGCTAGGTTGGGAGAAATAAACTCATTATTGGTTATCAATTTGACGTAGTTCACTCTTTGAACAGAGCAAATGAAACCAATTGCAGAATTTGGTAACTGGATCTCTGGTAAAAGATTATGAGGGAAAATCCGCCTTTCCATAAGAAGAAAGGCTGTGAACCTCCCCCTTGAGATGCTCAAGATAAGGAAACATCCTGTCAGCGTGCCGTCCATAGTAGTTTGAGAAAATAGTGTCCATTTGGTTGACAGTATCTGCAGCATGAGTGTCGTTTATGGCCAGTTGAAGAGACGAAAGTTTCATGAGTTCATTCCCCAAGGCAATGTGCCCGTCACCGTAAATCTTCTTGAGAATCTGCCGATAGTTCAAGAATGAGATTCATTTATCAGGATTTTAGTTACAGGAAGCACCGGCACTAGCGAATTATTTTTCTAATTCTCATTTAAGACGGGCATATCCGTCTAAATCTTAAGACGGGTCAAGTATTATACATAAGACAAAAACAAGAATGCATTGAGATTAGCAAAAATTTTGTCCCATCTATGCAAATGGGGTGTTATTTGACCCGTTTTATTCTCTTCTGTTCATTACTTATGTAGTTATGTATGAACTGCTTCAGTGATGATTCATGCTAGACTTAAACCCCTAAATTATTTCGGGACTAGAGTGTTGTTACTGTCATTGGATGGAGTACAGAAGCAAGAATTTTTACACATTTAATGGAGCTTTGCCAATTCCCTGGCTTCAGATTATGATGGAATAAAGCCAAATGCCTAAATGCATGTGTTCTTTACATCATGAAGGAGCAGTGGCAATGCAATTCTCGGGAACAGACTCTTGTGTGCTACAGAGTATTTAACACAGAGGCACCAATTACATCGTCATAGACGGGAATCTTACCACCACTGGGATAATGTGACTGTTGTAGAAGTATCAAGAACAAGAAAAAAGGAAAATAGAAAGGATATTGAAGAGAAAACCAAAGGGAAGCTTAAATATATCAGAACAGTAGGCAAAAAGAGAGAACTTTACCTCAATGGACATGAAACAATGGTCCAGTGCCCTTTGTGTTTGGCCATCTGAACAAAAAGCTTCAGCCAGGATATCATGTGCCTACAAAGATCGATGCTGATCACAAACAACTCCCATGTCTTGGAACAACAAAATCACAAACTCTACGAAGGACTGTTTCTCTTGTAGCTACGATAAGTCGATAACTTCCTTAATGTCTTGTTTCACTTGTTTACCTATTTATTTTTTGTATATGGTTGAAACTACTTGGAACTTTTTTAAAAAAATGTATAATTCAACTCTTCTCTAACGTGTAGTTCTTGTCATTGGCGATTTCAAATGATGATTCATGTTACATGAGTAACATGACTTCAAATCATTTTGGGATTAAACCTCGCTCGTTGTTGTTAAGCGACAGATATTTATACATATTGTTAGGGCAATATGCTCCATAGTTGATAGCATTTATGTATAAAGACTAGAAACAGTTGAACATCAATTCTGTACTTGGAAAATTGGAATGAAATAAACATACAAAAACAACTGAAAAAATGAATTATAAAAGTACGTGAAAATTTCAAATGTGTCGCAAGGAATTAGTATGGGGTTTTTACTTTAAACTCATTCCTAATGTTCAGCGCTTCCACACCACGACCAATTATTTTCGGCTAACAAAATTTCAAAATCCTCCCTAATCAATTGCCAACTGTTTTATAAAGAAGATAGAAAAGTGGATTAGTCGCCTTTGAATTTCAAGGGGTTAAATAAGTCGTGTAGTACAACTGGATGTCTGGATTATACCTGTGCAAGCTTCTTGTTATATGGATGAAGAACAGTTTTCAGAACTTCAAAATGACACAGAGCATCTGATAAGCAGACATCATGGACCTTATTAGAATGAACAGCTACCTGCAAACTATAACAAAAAAAACACTCTCACGAATAGCATTTAGACACAGAACATGATAGAGTTAATGTCAACTTTGGTAAATGACGTCAGTGCCCTTCATTGATTCACGTCATACCTTTGTATCGCTGCCTCAGTTACTTGAACTTTATCATGAACAGATTTCAAATCATTGGCAGAGCCACATTTTAAGCAGCATCCAGACTGAATTTTGAAGGAGTTACTACTTTGTTTGAAAAGGAGTGATGCAATGTCCTTTATAGCATCATTCTTCAGCTCATCAACCTTCAAACCAAGGATCCGAAGCTCCATAAGAGCAGGAAACCATTGAATAATTTGAAATGAATAAAAAGAAGCTGAAAGAGTCTATCTAATTGCATGCGATAATCTTGATGTTGTCTACGAGGAAATAATTCACTGTTCAGATATCACATCACAAGTTTCCATCTCCAACAGGGCAAACGATTCACCATTCTTTGTTCTGGATTATGATTAATTAAAATAACTTCCTCACTTAAACTAGCTGTGTTTTTTTTCTTTATGTATATCGGCCATTCAATGCAATTCTCAACGTAATTCTCACTATGGGTTATTTGGAAACAACTTCCACGTGTTGTTACTGGATGGTAATGCTGTTGTACATATCATATGATCAATTTAAAAGGGTTAATTGATAGGAATAATCCAATCTATTGGCCGTCTTCTCTCAATAATCCGAACTTCAATTTAACTCAAAATAAACCCTACTATTACCATCATCTTCTCCTACTACACTTATGTCCTTTTTAACCTGTGAAAACCGGTAAACTAACAGGTGATACCATAAGCCTCATCACCACAATCACTCCAGCACCCACAACCCAGCAAATAACCACCCCAGACCACACACCTTCACCAGTGCAGCACGTCGGCCAATTTTTGAGCTGCCGGATATCGTATATCTTCATGCATCTCCTTCCTCCAAACCTCCGGTCTAGATCTCGTTGGCGAACGGTGGTGCATCGACCCAGCTCTCTCTATTCCTCTCATCTCAGTATTCCTCACGACATCGGCGAGCTCCTTCCCGTCCCATAACCATACACCAAACCCCATAAACTCCTTCATAAATATGGCGCCGGACTTTCACACCGCCACGAATGACGATGAGGGAGGCTAAAATAGTCTACATGGTGTGAGAATGGCAGCTACGACGGGTTGCACATCACCACGATCGACAGCGTTGGGGGCTCCAAAAACCAAAAAAATCGTATTCTACTCGGATCTCTAACTGAGATCTACAATAATATATATGAAATTTGAAAACTACCACCACTAAGAGTTAAGTGGTCAGGCTAGTTTTGGTGGTGGATGGTATGATGTGGTGTTGGTGTTGGTAGTGATCTGGTGGTGGCAGCAGCTCGTTGGGGGTGGTTTTGGTGTTTGGTGATGGAGGACTATATCAGTTAAGGGGGGGAAGGGGATGGAATCATGGAACGATGGAGTTGATTTGTTCTCAATGATTTTACTTTTTAGAATTTTTTTTTTTTACTTAAAAGGTGATCTAATGAGCAAGTAACGGGTTACTAAGGGTAGTATGAGAAGAGGATGGTAATAGTATGGTTTATTTTGAGTTAAATTGAAGTTCGGATTATTGAGGGAAGACCACCAATAGTTTGGATTAATCCTATCAATTAACCCGATTTAAAATACCTGACTCCGTCGCATCAAAACATTAGCTTCGGGTATCCTTTGTAATTGACGTGTTTTGTTCCTCTCAGATTCAGCCGTAGAGGGATCAAGAACAAGGCCACGGCAATCAGAACTAGCACAATGGAATCCATCAAAGACAAGATCAGGAAAATTCACCAACGTACAGCCATTGCATTGACATTTAAATGAATAATTATCTCGTATAAACTGCAGTCGTTGTCTGTAGCCTGATTGCCCAACCTGAAGATGTATCAGATGTATAATATAGTCAAAGAAGAGAGAGAGAAGCAATACGAACACAAGAACTAGATGAAGACCAAAGGAACAAAAAGCTGTCCTAAAAATCTTTTTTTTTCCCAGTTAAATACTCGTATGTAAAAGCCAAGCAGCTATAGTCAAAATATCTTCATATTGAATAAGTACTCTCTCTGTCCCGGTCAATAGTTTACACTTTCCTATTTAAGGTGTGTAGTCAATAGTTTACACTTTCCTTTTCTAGTAAATAAACCAACCCATGTGGGTGTGGAATGTGGACCATTACATTTCCTCATTTCAAGTTGCTTTTGATTTTTTTAATAATTATACACTCATTCCTCTCGCCTTACCTTAATAATCGTGTACAAAGTAATTGTAAACTATTGACCAAGACGAAGGGAGTATCAAAATAGCTGAGCAGTACATCCAACAATATACCTCGTATCAAATCATAGCGTCGACATAGACACTGAGCAAGCTGAACAGAACAAAGAATTTCATACCTCAGGGCCATAAGATAGCTCAAGTGGATTTCCAGTATGCACAAATTCTGTGGCTCGTATGAGAAGTGTGCGTGAGATAAAATACGCATGAATGTTTGGCACACATGAATGGTTAAATAAACTTCCTGATAAATACACTGCTTGCCCAACTCTGACCTAAGAAGAAGAGGATAAAATAGAAAGATCGCATAAAATGCACATTTGAGTACCATTTTATGCTTCAAAGTAAAACAGAAGTCAGTTGAAAACACTACAAACCTGCTCAAGATGACTTGTAACGGCATCTCCTGGTGGCAAATTTGATTGTTGATAAAATCGCTGATACTTATCTTGGTATTTCATACGAACAATAGCCATGGAATTGATTTTGACTTGACAAATAAGAACAATGATCTGCGTTCATTAAAGAAAAGAACACACCATTCAAGCAATCCAAATATGAGTTAACTGCCAGACAATGCAAATAATACAGCTATTGAGACTCCGAGAGACGTTACGGCGAATAAGAAATTTTTAGATCTTGTGTCTTGCAATATACACTTGTATCTCAAATTTTCAGCTAATTATAAGATCCTATGAGGGTCGATATAATCTTATAGCTTATGTTTTCTTTCTCATAATTCTGATCTTGTGACTGGCATAAATATCATTCCAGCAACATGTGTATGATTAGACATGGCTTGAATGACCTTACCCAAATAACTTAACCCGAGACTCACATCAAACAAGAAAAAGATCATCCCTAATATGACCTGAAACACTAACTTATCCAATTCAACTTGTTCCCAGTATGAACTTTATTGGACCATGTATTGGCCCCACCAAGAACCACCTGATTTGAAAATGACCTCTGAATTGACACAAAATGAGACGTATAAAACCTGAAATGACTTGTTACTTATAATGATCGATCCCAAATGACTCATAATAACCAGAAAAAAACCCGAAGTACGCGACTCATAAGCACTTCTTACTTATAATGATCGATCCCAAATGACTCGTAATAACCAGAAAAAAACCCGAAGTACGCGACTCATAAGCACTTCTTACTTATAATGATCGACCCCAAATGACTCATAATAACCAGAAAAAAACCCGAAGTACGCGACTCATAAGCATTTCTTACTTATAATGATCGATCCCAAATGACTCAGTAATATCATATCTGATCTTAATAACTTGTTTCCTAAATCCAGACCTTTGGAATATACGCTCCATCCAGCTCTACTTTAGGCCCATATGAGTAATGAAGGCAATAAAGTAGCACAATTGAATAGACATGCAACTCCACTTTGCCTTCTGGGAGGAGTTCCCCGTAGTTATGAGAAAGATCCTGATCAAGAAGTGAGACCCATCACATGCCATAACTCAACTGGATATTATGAAGAAACAAAAAGTGAATCTTTACACAGAGAGTAAACCACAAGCAAGTGACAGTGTCATACCAACTCCTTAGCATTACGGGAATGCTCCTTTAATTCCAGCAACTTCACCAAAATCCGACCGGCCAAAACAACTTCAGAAGGTAGCACAGTTGGCCAATTCACACCATGACATTCATGTCCATGTTCAGTAAACTTGACTTCACTATTAGAGTGACTTTGAAGAGTTACCTCTGAGAAACATCTTTGAAGATCATCAGTTTTATTATGTGTTAAACATTTCCTTGACATCTCGCCTCGTGCCTGTAGTAGACAATCATCTGAGCAATACAATGGCATAGAACACATCGGACAAGGAACAGTATCTGCTGGTAGTTCATTGAAACAAAAGTGACAATGAGTTTCTCGGCATTTCTTTAATATGATCTGTAAAGAGATTTAGCACATCAGGCAAAGATAATGGTATAATATCAAATACGACATAGAAGTAAATTTTTTATCAAAATTAGACATGTTAATCACTTTAACTCTCTTTTAATGCACCCAGTGGCGGAGCCAGACAGTTAGGGGAGCGAAAAATTTCAGCGGGGGTGAACAAGTAATGGAATAACATAAACTTGGAAAAAAAAATCGGAAACTGTAACTAAAACTTTCGCCCGAAACAACGAACACAACTGCAACATAAACTGCAAGGAGAAGACAAAGAATAGGTTTGTGTCCTTTTTAATTGGCAAAACCAGAAATAAAAGAAATGAAGGGGACATCTTTCTGCGTCCTTAACTAACTATTTCAGCTTTACCACTTTCTTGTTTATTTGCATTTTGGAGAGTGAAGATGCATAACGAAGTTGACGGACAAGCAATTAGCACCATGTGCCTCATTTTTAACATAACTAGGTTAAGAAGCAACGCCATAGGATTATAGTGAAGACATCTATGCCAAACCAAATAATTAAAAGTGAAAGTCTGGTTTTAGACTAGAGATATAGAAGCTATCAGAACCTTAAATTATGAAGAAAACAAATCATACCGCAGCATAAGGCTCTTCTCGGTGAAGTAAGGAAGCTGGAGGAATGTCAGACAGTGAAGCCATACCTCTCCCTTTAGTTGGTGTAGTTACACATTGTATCTTCGATTGTGGTAACTCATCGTCTATGAAAACATCCCAGAATTAATGCAGCAAAATTGACCATTTTTAGATTTAGATATAGAGAATGCAAAAAGCTAACATGTAACTATGTAAAGCACATCAGAAGGAACAGATTCTAAAAGCAGATTAGCAATAAAAACAGAGAAAGCGAAACCATTATACTCTTTTGCCCTTCCACAGTACACCTGTGTTAGCATGTATTATGAGCAACCGGGCCACATATCAACCAGCTCAAAAATAAACTAATGGGAGAAAGAGTAAGAATATGTACGAGAATAAAGTTTGTGGTGCCGGAATAACTTCCTTTACTATATACAGATGCATTTTATCTCCTCCAAGTGCGACTCATATACGGCCACAATCTAATTGAGGCCCTGAGACCAAAACTGTTTGTAGATGTGCCTACCATGGTACAAAAAACTGCCTGTTACATTACGTTATTTTCAGTTATGTAATCCGCCTGCTAAGGAACATTGATGTCTTGGCCATGACAGCGGATAGCTGTGTTTGTGGCACCCATCCCGACTTAAATGTCGCCAATACTTTGCTGATATTTCTGTGACTCAATCCATATTAACCATAATTTTTCAAACCAAAATTGGTAAACAAACACATAGGATAATGAGGAATGTATTTGTGAAGAAAGGGGCCCCAAGAGGGAGGATATAGGCTAGTAAAATGGTCAATCGACTCAAATTTCAGATTTCAAGAAGTGATACACTAACATATTTTGGCAAACCTTTTGCAAATTTCAGTTAAACTGATCACAGCCTGCAATATTGACATCTGCGACATTCCGTTTCCAAAGACAATGTAACAGTTACCCCAATCACAATTCTTTATTTGTACGAAGGCACCTATGCATGTAGAAACGGCTACTAGATATAATGGGTCTTTTGATAATTACAGAACCTTCAACCTCGGGGAATATCAGCCTTGGTAATTGGTATCACTATATTAGTCCTATTATAGATGATAAACTGATAATGGCACAAACTCTTCATCTAAAATCAATGGATAGAGGCAATCATTCAAGTTTAAAGCTTCATTGAACAAGTACGATGCCTTAGCCAAGCTTGGCAAATGTTAGAATCAAAACGAATTTCTGTTTACCAACAAATTAGTCAGCGAGATAAATTATATTCTTTGTTCCTCCATTAGTACTGTTGAACATTTTGTGCTTTAACTTTTTGATGTAAACTCGTAACATACATGACACAGCCCTCCCCACAACAAAAAAAGGAAAAAAATCAGAAAATATGATAGACACTCGTAAAATATCTGCCTTTAGTCTTCATAACCATCCAATCAGATACGATATGTGATAAAATGTTGTATGCATGGCGCCAAATTCTGAAAGATATCACACACGCATCAGAAGTGCAACTTCCACACCACCACCACCACCAACATTACCTGAGTGATTCAAAGACTCCCGCAAATGGTGGGGTGAGGGTCAAACATACTCAGCCTTATGCCTGTGTATCAAACACAGAGGCTATGCCTGTGTATCAAACACATAGAGGCGACTCCATAAAAAGTACGTCGAGAAAATGCAAGAATCATGAAAGAGCTTTAAATCCTCACCAATTAATGGCAGGTTTTGGACACCAATGCCAGCAGAAGTCCCATGTTCGTTTGCAATTAATTCTATATCACTTTCTATTTGCCTCTTTCCGCTGAGACTTCCTTCCATCTTCATGGCTACCCTCAAGTCACTAATTGACTCTTCATAGTTTAACAAAGACATTTTCGCTTTCCCTCTCCTATACCAAGCCTGTACAAGTCACTACAAATTATTGAAAGATAACCACAAAAACAAGCATTAGATTAAGTAAAAAACTCATCAAGCAGAAATCTTTTAAAGTTCATGCACCTTGATAATAAGTTCTTGAAGAGTCAAAAGTCTAGTGAAAACCAATGCAAGAGTTTAATCTTTTGTAAAAGAAATGAAAAAAAAATATATAACACTAACTAAGAGTCTAAGACGGAGCTCCAGATTTATTTATTTTAGTTTGATTATAGAACGATTACTTGTAAAAGAAGTTACTCACATCTTCTCATACTATCTAGTGTGTACTCGCGTTGGACCTTTGACACCTGAAGAAGTGTGTGACACTTCCACATATCATTTTAGGTAAATTTTATGAAACATACCCAATGTTTATAATGCCTTTGGAAAATAACCCGGCCTTTCAACTTTAACTGCTACAAATTAAAAATCCAACGTTTGTGGTTGTGTCGCAAAGACGTCTCGGCCATCATTGAAGGTAAAATTCCATTAAATACTTAGAGATCATTTCTGATTGGTTCACACTTGTATACTACTCAGATATGAGCTTGCAACTAACACAATCGAGATCTTAGAATTACAGAACATGTTGATGAGATTCGATATAGGAGAACATAAAATGTTGACCCCAAGTGACTTATGGTATGTACTCCCAACTCGCCTTTATTTTCCTCGCTACTAGGACGATGGTAAAATGGAAAGTGGATATTTTGATGAGAAACAACGTACAGATTCTAGTTTCAGGGATAGTAATACGGTTGGTGAGCATATTAATCAAGAGATGATCGGCTTTGTTTCTTTGAAGCAGGATACTAATCAGTTAAGCATTAACAATGACCTCTTGGCATCACTTGATTCCTACTTCCACTATTCATCGGTGGATGCTAATGCACGCAGTTGAAACAGTTGTCTTGGACTCAAACTACATAAGTAAAATATATCCATCAGAAACTATAATATATAAGATTATGCCGAACTTTAGCAACATTTTTGTGACAAAACCGCAAACAGTGATTCTGAAGTTGAAAGTCTTGTTATTTATGAAAAACATTATGAACATTTGGTTTTTTTCATTAAATATGATTCCATCTTAAGTAAAAACATGAGTAAAATAGCCAAGTTTGGCGCTTAGACACGCAACCGCGTCAAGTCGTTATCGGAGTCTCGGTAACATAGCTTGTAATCCCTGTATGTTTTCACAAACAGCAATGTGAGCAATCTAACAACAACATTACCCCAGTGCTTCAATGGCTACCATCTCACGTGAGTGTAACACTATTATGATTTCGAAGACTAATCTAGGCCAAAAAGAGACCTGTGCTCTTTAAATATTATCATGCACAGCGTCTGAAATACAAGCACAGACTGACCAAAGTTTGCTTCCATATTCATACATCACACTGATGAGTAAAAAGCAATTTATCGAATACATATTTCTGTAGCCATTTACTGCCAATGCACAGGAGGATTGGTTTTAGTAATTCTTCATTTCAAGGATTATATGTTAGGAAATGAAAATAAAAATTACACTTGAATTAAAAGATATCAGACAACTGAACAGAGGTAATAACGCTAAGACGCTCACCTTTGCATAACTTGGACTGATAAGGAGAGCACGATTGCAGTCTCGTATGGACTCGTCAAAAAGATTCAACTTCTGGATATGAGAAAAAAATGATGAGGAGTATTAATGACTTGTTCCAAGTATCCACATATATATATATTTGATGTTGAACCTCAATCGGAAGTGTAAATACCACTAAGAAGTATATTTGATCCCGTGTTACATAAACCTTCTTACCTTTAGGTATCTGGATTCCACTGAGAACTACTCAGTATATCTAATTCTACTAAGACATCCAATTTCATGAACTAAAGAAAGTAACTGGCAGCTGGTATTCTGGCATATGATCAAGGTATTACATGCTTCTTCAGTTAGAAACAAATTGTTTACTCAGTTGAGATATAAGACACATTTTCTTTTACGCCTCTTTTAACACGAAATGGAGAACATTTATAGAGTCTGGAATTAACTCCTGCAACTTCATGGAGACAGGATTAACTCAAAGTAGAGACAGCTACAGAAATCAAACTCACATGCAAAGAAGAGGCCCGATTGACATACAAGGTTGCAACCAACTTGTTGTCCTTGTCAACAGCATCTACTGGAGCAACACGTAGAGCCTATCAACCAGCAGATTAGAAAAGCCTTGATAACAAGCTTATTATAGACAAAAATATAACCAAATCTAAAATAACTTCTTCTTCCTGTGATGATTATGGTGTTCCTGTGAAAACCCACATATTCTCACATGTGAGTTCCTCTTGAAACCCGTTTTTATGGTTGTTTATACAAGTCCACAACATTTCAGTTCCGCAGTACACACATTATAAAAACTGCAAAATGAATTAACAAAAGCACAATTGTGTTTGAAACTTTTGAAAGAAATAAACTTTTTGCACAATGAATTAACAACAGCACTGCAGCAGTTATTCAAGGGCTCCCGCAAATTGCGAGGTAAGGGGGGATCAGATGTATGCAGCATTATATCCGTGTGTTACGCGAGAAGTATTAGATTGCAAGGAAAGGAATGCAGTGAAAAAGAGGACCTGAGAATAGAACTGCAAAGCCTGAGAATAATGATGAGCAGAAAAGCAAGCATTAGCTTTACTCTTCAATTCCAAAGCAGTTTCCTTGTTCTTGACAAAATAACCGAGTTGGGTATCTGTCAAATCTTGAATCATCTGCAATTTCACACATCATGTTAATGTTAATTGATACAGTATATAAAAACAAACATATGAAGGGATTAAAATGGGGAAAAGGTGTGGGAGTTACAGAGTGAAAGAGGGGAGATTGAGAGAAGAAATGATGGAGGGCAAAACAAGTAGAAGGAAGATCACTCGTAGTGCTTTCTTGAATTGTTTTCTCAAGTTTCCATGGAATTATGGACTTGAGTTTCTCCATCACTATTCTCTTCGCTTACTGACTGTACCACTGCAGCTGGGTACGAGAAAGATTGCGTTGATTTTCAGTTTTTCACCGGAGTTCTCCCTCCCTCCCTCCCTCGATATTAGTTTGACAGAGCACGCGCAATTAACTTAATTATAAGTATTGTTTTAAAATTTAAATATTATAATTGAAGAAAAATAACATAATTTATATATATCCTTTAATATGTTTACTTATAAATAAAAATAAATTATTCTCAAATTTAATTTTTTTAGATTTATTTTCAATATTTTAAAATAAAATACACACAATTTTAATTAAAACTAATAAGTGATAATTAATTATACCGATTAACGTTTTATAAATTATTTTGTGACTGATCAAATATCATATTAATTAAAATAAAATTTATTCGAATAATGCAACAATCAACATTAAGTTCTCAAATTATATCATTTCACAATACGTTAGGTTCCAAATCAATTAATATTTGTTCAAAACAATGTGAATATAATTTTATAACATTTTTAATTTTTTTTTATGTATAACGTGTGATATTTATGTATCAAATATATAAAGTTCAAACTCAACTTATTCAAATATTTTGATTGTGTTTTGCATCTATTATGTATCAAATATATCTATAAAAATTGCACCTTTTGTATTTTTAAACAACTATATATAAATTATGCTTAAAAGTTTACCTGTAAATAAAATAGGTTAAACTTTCTCAAATAATATTTTTGAGATTTAACTTCAAAGTATTTAAAATATAACTTATAAAATTGTTAACTAAAAGTAATATTTAGCTAGTCATAATCATTATTTATACTTGACGTATACGTGTTTTAATTGAAGATATTAAAGAAAAATTTAACGTTTTTTTTTTCGATAATTCACGTGGTGCCCCTGAGGTTTGGCTTAATTCACGTGGTACCCCTGCCTTTAAGAATGTGCACATGGTGCCCCTGAACTTTCAGTTTAGTGCACCATCTACCCTTATTTATTTTTCTGTTATAACGGCGTTAGTTTTGGCCTCACATTTCATTTTATACAACCATATCTTTACTGTCTTCTTCAATCACACTTCACCTTCCCCAATTAATCAACTTTGTCTCCCTCTTTCCATGCTTCTTTTCTTTATCAATCTCCTGCTATTTAAATATATAAAAAATGCAACCTTATTTATTATGTATTTAAGGTTGCATTAGAATGTATTAGAAACTGAGCCAATCAGCAGCACGACGACTCAAACCCCGACTCTGTTGCACTTTGTCTCACCAGGAAACGAGCAGCCAGTCCATGTTATCCTTTGGGAATGCCGAAACCGAACCCCAAGAAGTAGCAGCAACACCGACATCAGCAGCCCCCAGGTTCAATCCTGCGAACTCAGAATCATAACCCGAGCCCAATTTGTGTTCACTCATCTTGGAAGCAAAATCCGAACCCGAAACCAAGGCGCACCTGCTGCTCCTCCATTCAACGTGCTCTCTCCTCCATTCACACCAACGGCAACAGCCTATGCTATCACCTCCATTATCAATCAATTCATCACCTCAATTGCAGCACCTTCACATAACTCGCCATCACCTCCTCCATTAAATACCAGCAGCAGACTCGACACGACACCTCAACTAAGCTCGCCATCATTCTCGCTCCACCACGAGCAGCAGCCAACAACGAGCAGCTTCCATGGCTAAATTTCGACATCACTTTGCAGCTGCAATCTCCAACAACTACTCGAGCCACCACAGCTCTTGCCCAGTGTAACACCCCGTAATTTCGGACCGTTAATATATTGCGGAAGTAATTTTTTAATCAAGTAAAATTTGATATTAATGTATTTGAAGTAATAATAATTCAAAGAAATATAATTTTATTATATTTTGAAGAAAAGTATTTATTTTGATAGTTTCGAAATGTTTAAAAATAGTTTAAACCGTGTAAAAACTTTTTATTTCGAAATAAGGGCATATCGGGGAAAAATGACAACTCTTTTGAAAATTGGGCAAACGATTATGGAAATAGGTCATATGAATACTCAATTTTCTTGTAATCTCGTGTTTAAGAACTTTGGACTTGTCGGAATTTGCATTTGACAAACGGTTTAATTTTTTTGTAAACGCAGCCCAAAACCGACTCATAAAATTTCCGTCTCATTCCGCTCCTCCTCTCCCTTTTCCGCGGCACACCCCCTTCCCCCTTTCCTTTTCATTTTTCTTTTTCCAACTTCATCTTCCTTAATGTTCTAAAGCTTTCCAAAACATAAAACCACCATTTTTATACAAAATCCAAGCTAATTTCACCATAACTCACTCGTTTCTAGCCCGATTTTCACAAAATTTATATTTTCGGAATCCTCTCTTCAAGATCTACATCCTAGTATGTTTTAATTTCAGTTTTCTTGATGTTGATTTAAGACGAATTTGGGCATATTTCGATTTTTGTGCTTATTGTTGTGTTTTTATTGTTTATTTAGGTGAAGATTTGGAAGACGAGTTTGGGGACTCGTATATTGTTGAAGATAGTGGTTAGTTGGCAGATTAGGGTTTGGGTTCAAGGTGCTAATTGCTCATTTTGTTGCTAAAGGTAACATATTTCGAGTTACTCGACGAATAATCGTCACATTCTTTGCTTTTTGTATGATTTTGGTGATTTTTGTTTGAGTAGTTTATGTCACATGTTAATATGGGTTAATTTCTTGTCTAATTCATGTCTTTTGTTAGTTTAAGTTAACATACACTACTACAGATACAGGCTATAACAACGGTCAAAAACCGTTGTTATATAAAAAAGCGGACGTTGTTAATGCGTCCGTTGTAGAAGGTTTTAACAACGGTTGGCTTACTTAAGGAAACCGTTGTTAAAACTATTAACCACGGTTTTATGTATAAAAACCCGTTGTGGAAAGTGTGACACAATTTTGGGGGGAAAGTTATAACAACGGGTTTTAATATACAAAACCGTTGTTATAACTAAAGACAACGGGTTGTTATAAAATAACCGTTGTTGTTTGTTCTTAAAAAATAAAAAAAAAATTAAATTAAATATTACTAGATGCATGCATAATTACGGCCTGTTAGAATTCCAATGCATGCATTATTACTGACATCACTGTACATATGAACGGATAATATATGGAATTAGAAGGGTTAGTAAACGGATTTGAAGGAGCATTATTGAGAGATATGATGATGATTATGGCACAACTTCCTAACATATTTATTAATTAAAAAGCAATTAACTCAACCCACACACATTGCTTAGTATAAATACATTGCATATCTCAACTAACATTTCCATTATTATCTCATATATTCATCTCCAAACTCTAACTGTTAAAACAAACTCTACTTAATCTTTCAAATCAAACTCAAAAAACTCTAACAAAATGAATGATTTCATCCTAAAGACTCTTACCATGATCGAGAACAACAACAACTTCATCCTCCGGTTCCTCCATATTGAGGAAAGTTTGGGAGCTACCTTGCGGAAGCTCGAACCGCACCAAGCACGCCAAAGAAGATGGCTTGACGGAGCAAGCGGCGATTGCGGCTATATGACGATATAGCAAGCTGCGAACGGAACCTCCAAATAGCCAAGGAGGAGAGGATGGATACGATAGAGCACAATAAGATCCTCCATGAAAATATAAGAATTGCATTTTTACATATGTAATTTTTTTTTTTTTAATTTATGTATTTATAAATATATATATATATATATATTAATTATGTTTATCTTACTTCTTCATGCATCTTGCTTCTTCATTGTTTTAGTAACTAATTATGCGAACAATACTTAAACAAATAACATAATGGTCGATAAAAACACATATATGCAAAAGAAATAAATAGAAAAAGAAAATAATGACGACGATGAAACTAAGGATGTGGCGAGATTTACGATAAATACGAACGTAATAGACGATGAAATCAACGGTGACGGCGAGAAGATAAAGCGACGATGAGAAAGTGAGAAAAGAGAAAAAGAGAAAGAGAGAAAGAGAGAAAGAGAGTGTGTGTTTTGTGTTTGTTTGTCTGCTGTGTTTGTGTTTGTGTATTAAGGGTTGTGTTTTGTGGTCACGCAGACAGATTTGTTTGTGGTTTATACGATATGGAAGGTATTGACAACGGTTATTAAACAACAACCGTTGTGAAATATGTTTTAACAACGGTTGTAAAAAACACCCGTTGTCAAATATGTTTTAACAACGGGTTTCAAAAGTAACCGTTGTGATTACTTTTCACTAACTTTGCGCCAATTTTGCGCCAAATTATTAACAACGGTTGTGCATGTGTGACCCGTTGTTAAAACTAATAACAACGGTTTTTATAACCATACCCGTTGTAATTTATTTTAGTAAAATTCGCGCCATACATTCTACAACGTCTATTGTGATTTTCGTGAATAATCGTTGTTAAAGGGGCGTTGTAGTTGCCTAAATTTGTAGTAGTGATATTAGTATAGGAATGATTAATTGATGCTTCAGACGATGTTAAACTGAACAAAAATGGAGAAATGGAGGGTTGGGGGTGGCGGCCGGCGAGCCGGCAGCCCGTGCGAGGCCACGGGCCCACGGTGGCCCGGTCGCCCGTTGCTTGTTTCGCGGTTTTTCATGCATTATTTGTCATTTCGGGTTTATTAATGTTATAATTAGTATAAGTAACAAATGGGTAATCTTTTGAAATGAATCATATTAGTAGTAAAAATTATGTTGATGGTAAAAATTATGTTTATATTGGTAGTTGCACATGTTAGGATAGATTATAATATGAAATTGTAATGAATAGGCTTAAAATGAATTTTATAGCGATAATTGCAATGTTTTGGTGATTAAGCCGAAAACTGAGCCTTGGTCCCTTTGACTGAATCGATGTCAGTCAATTGTGTGATTGGTCAGCCGCAATTTAACCCGTACCTGTCGCAGGACTGGGGTTGCGGGTAAAAATTCGGTTGGATGAAAATTAATATGAAAAATGGATAATTGGCCTTATTCTTGTTTTAGGCCATTTATTAAGTTTTTAGTTCACATGTGTTGTTGGTTGAATTTAATAGTTTCTTATATTGTAGAAACGGCCCTAGATTCCCTGAAACCTTTAATATTGTTAATATTGCTAGAAATGGTATTGGTATTAAATACTTTTTGCAGGTTGTTGTGTTTGTCATAGATAGGTCTTTATAGTCTTTGGAGTATATGTTCTTTGCTTAATAGCCTTTGTGTTCTGACTTGGTGGGATTATATCCAAGTTGGGGCATGACCTCGTTACTTATTTTGATAGTAAGTGGTCAGCTTAAGTACTAGCCAACCCTTTGGTGGACTCCTTAGGGTACTCACTTTGTTTTAGAAAAATTGTGGGTCTTGGGTGCGGTGGTGTGTATCCGCATGTCTAGGTCTCTTGTGATTTTAGGCTAGGGTTGTGTTGTGTCTTGGCCACGTTTTGATAGAACCTCTGAGCCAAGATACCGGTTCGATTACCTTCCCTACCTCGTGGTATAGACTCGAGATTCTGAGTGACTATTGACCGTACTAAGAACTTATGCCTGTCTTTGATATATTGCCCTTTCTTGTATGGTGATTTTATGAATTGTAATAGGTGAGATGTAAGCCGGTTACAATTGATAAAATTTGGATTACTGTTTGTTATATGTTTCACATGATAACTTAAATTGGTCAGTTTAGTGTTCATATGTTAGAATACTTGATAATTGAATTATTTATCATGTTGTTTACATGTTACATTACATGTTACATTAAATATGACATTTCGTGGCTGGGAGGACTCGAAGTTACTCCCCACTGAATTGTGGCTTTTGTGTTTGTATAAAATGCGATTGTGGGTTGAAGATGATTAAATGGGGTACACAGACGAGCTAGTGAGCAAAAGAACCTTGGACTTAGTTTGACTATTTTTGTAGTAAACCTTTAGACTTTTGGTTATGTTTATATTTTGAAGGGACATATGTCTCTCTCTTTTACTTTGGTTTGTATCTCTATATTTTCTTGCCTTTAGCATAGTTATGTAAATTAGTTTGTTAGTATTTGCAGGTTTTGGCACCCTCCTTTTGGAAATGTTTGTGAATGGTTTAGAAAAGTTTTAAAAATTACAGGTTTTGTCTAGTTGAACCAATTACAAACATATCCTGTCAGTTTTTCTGTAGAATTTACGTGTTTATTTAACGCTATATATAAGGGTGTCACACCCAGAACCCGAAACCACAACACCACAAGCATCGACTCAGGCCCCCATAACGCAGACCGAGCTCCTCGTAGCCGCCATATTAACCACCCGTGACCTCCGCCGTTCTCGCTGGGTGTCTTCGCTCTTTATGTCCGCTCTTGCTGATTGAGGATTGGATTAATTTGGTTTGTAATTAACTAGAATGCCCCTCTACTTTGTTCTCCTTCTCGATTTTCAGTGGAAACTGATGCGTGTATTTTATATAAGGTTTTTACCTCATTTTTACACGCATTTCTGTATTATTTATGTAGCATCTAGCTACAAATACCCCCGAATATTCTACTTTGGTTCGTTTTATGTAAATTGCAGGAATAAACCAAAAAGGAGCTAAATCGAGCCTAAATTCGTCTCATTTGCATGCATTTATGGAGAACGAGGAGCCAGAGCTTGGAATCTAACACTTTGAAGACGCATGAGCTGGTTTCGGAAGGTGTTATAATGTCTAACGTGCCTAAATAGCTCGATCGACTACTTTTCTAGTCGATCGAATGCTTTATATACTGAAGGTTACTCGATCGAGCAGTTCGAGTATTCAAACGAGAAGACTTTTCAAGGAGTTACTCGATCGAGTGGTTTATTTCCACTCGATCGAGGGGTTTGACGCTTAGTTGTTCGATCGAGTGGTTTATTTCCACTCGATCGAGTGATTTAGCCTGTTTTAGAGTTTTTTCCGCCTATTTTCGTATGGGCTTTTGTAATTAGTCTATAGATTAGGTTTAGGAGAGGATTTTCGTATGCTAAAAAGTACACGAGACTGCGTAACTCCTATCATTCACTTTTACTCTATCTTTTGCTACTGTTTCTTGGATTTTGCTCTCCTTCTACCCTTTGCTACTCGAATTCGGATTTGTATTGGTATAATTATTCCTCTTTAATTTCTTAATCGTATTTACTATTATTTTGCTATCTCTCTTTTATTGTTTCATCATTACTCTATTTCAATCATCATTAGTTTTGTTATCATGTTGAATTCTTATTATTTATATGTCGTTGTTGTTGATTCAATAATGATGCATAGCTAATTCCCTTCTGCTAAGACTAAAGGGGATCCATGATTGTGAAGGGATAGTAATCGATTTATTAGGTTAATGCTGGTGTAGTCCTTGTTGTTAACTGCTGCATTTATATGTATCTGTTTAATTGAGTCGACACAATTAGGCATTTTTATCACAGTAAACCTTGACCTGGACCGAAAGGTTGGAAAGGGTGAGACTTGTAGCGAACAATAGGGCACTATAGTGAGGGCGAAAGCTAAGCTATTTGTGCTTTAGGGCGAATTGAGACCGAAAGGAGATATTCACTGCTCCTTAGACCATACTTGCATTGACCTGAGACCTAGATTACTTGACCGAATGATTATGGTAAACCGTCTGTCTTAGCTGCTTTCTCTACTTGGTTAATCTTTATTCTCTTGTTCTTTCTTCTCTATCCTTATCATTAGCTTAGAACAATACAATTAAAACCCCCCAATTTGGTTACCGTGACGAACTTAGACAAAGCTGACATTTTCCCATCTCCCTGTGGAGATCGATCCGACTTCCCTAGCTATATTAGTTAGAGCCAGTTGGTTATTTTTGATAGGTATACGACTGCCCTGTCAGAAACCATGAATTAGTGCTGCTAGCATCAAAGGAATCAGCTCAAAATCATGACGTCTGGCATCAAATTCAGAACCCATAAATCTCTCAAGCTCAAATGAATAAGGGGTTTCCCACAAATCGAATTGTGAATTAGTTCTCCGTCACCACAGACTCGCACAACCAAGCCGTGACCACCATGGCTCCGTATTTCAACCGTCACCACCAGTTCAGGTGAACCCATATACGCAACCACCATCAAATAACCCAACCCATTATTCGAATGTGGTACCTAAACCCAATACCGATAGACAACCTCAATCTCGTCCACCAAGGGCGATTTAATTGACCTGATTAATGAACACAACACTTTCAACGAAAACGCAAATGGGCGATTTAATTGACAACGAAGGCGATTTAATTGTTCTTCAGGGGCCATTTGGAATGGATTCAATAATCATTGTAGTTTTGTTTTGTCTTTATGAGGAAGTGGTAGAGTTGTATTTAGTTTATTAGTTTATGAGAGAAATAAGAGGGAAAGGTAAGCATATGAGGGGAAAGGCAAGGAACTTAACGCCGTTATAACAGAAAAATAAATAAGGGTAGATGGTGCACTAAACTGAAAGTTCAGGGGCACCATGTGCACATTCTTAAAGGCAGGGGTACCACGTGAATTAAGCCAAACCTCAAGGGCACCACGTGAATTATCCCTTTTTTTTCTACTTTTTCGTGTCTTTTATAATACTATATTATTTAATAATCATTACTTTTGTTTTGATTATTCAAATGCATTCGCGATCACTGTGTACATACATACTCGTTGTTAGGGATAAAAATTAATATTTTTTATCACCTGTGACGTGGCCGGCATTGATTGGAGGAAAACAATTAAAGAGGACTGGTGACGTGGCGCGACAAGAGCCATAGGATTAAGATGGGAGAGAAACACAAGTGGGGGATTACTTTGTCAAAGCCCACGTGAAAAATCAACAACATCTCCTATTCTTGTGGGGTTGACCAAGTATCTAGGAGCAGAAGCAGGGAGGAAGTTCTTGACTCTAGACCTGACTTCGACAACTATATAAAGCAAAGGAGGAGTAAAGCAAAGGGCATCACACAATACTTCAACGCATTCAACACTCTACTACTCAACATTCCGTCTACACTTAGCAATATCTCACTAGCAAAATAAGTATTGTATTTCCTTACTCGCGTAATACCGTCTTGATTATAGTGCCAAATTGGTGGGATTCCGACTCCCTCCGCGGTTGTTCCCACATCGGGTTTTCCGCGTCACCAAAACTTCTCGTGTCAACATTTTATTTCATCGTTCATCCGTTCATTAAATTCGTCATATATATATATATATATATATATATATATATATATATATATATATATATATATATATATATATATATATATATATATAGCTTAGGCCGTAGATTAATCACTATCATCCATTAATTAAAATTAATAGTCGGTAAATTTTTATCAAAACAGATTGACGCCCACCGTGGGGCATAGTGATCATTTTCTATAGCCAAATCTCGCAAGATCGAACCAGCCGTCACCATGTCCGGAACCAGCCAGAATCCTTCCAGCAGCCAGAGTATGCCAGCTCTGTCCTCTGGAGCAAGACTCTCCCCTGCTTCTGCAGGATTAGTAAGCGCTCCTCCAACATCCAGCCAGATGGTTCCCGTCAGCATATCACCCATAACCATGCCTCTGCCTCTGCCTCTGAAACCGCCACATATATCCAAGGCGGTAGGTGATACCTGTCGATGTGAGTACCAAAGATAAATTTATAATCCAAACTACTACTATAGATAGCGGCAGTCAGGGTCGAACCACAGAGAGGCGATGCAATTAATAGTTGTCTAATTTTAGTCCAAAGTAACAAATGTATGGGGGTTTGTTTTGAATAGTTCTATAACTAATGTAAATAAATGAGCAGTAGATAAAAATAGATGGAAGCAAATATTAAAGGGATGCTAAGATGGTCGGTTCACTGTAGTTTCGACGGCGACAACTCTAGGTAAACTGTCTTAAACATGTTAGACGGGAAAATAAAAAGTCCTCTCGGTCCAATTTAACAGGTAGCAACCTTTCGGCCTAAGCTACGGGTCCCTAATCTCACTAATCTAACTTTCATTCTTGATTAATGAAACTCAAAATCTAAATTAACTTATCTCTCGATCTTATTAATTTAGTCGTCTTAATTAAGTAGTCTATTTTCCTCCCCATCTTTCGATCTTGTCGGGTCGGTCAATTCCTAAGCATTCAACTAGTCGCGTGCACTCGATTCGTCAAATATAGCAATTAAATTAATTAAGTCGAAGCAAATCTAACACGCTCTGGTCGATCGACCATGTATGTCAGTCGAAGCCGTCTAACCTACAGATCCCCTACATCTTAGCACAAAAGATTTAGCTACTCATGATGGTGATAATAAAAGCAATAAAATTAACTAACAAAGCAAACGAATTCATACTTAAATTAACTAAATAAATGACTAACATGAAACGATAATTTGGCTTTTGGGAAATCTAAACTAGCAATTCTAATCTATGAACGAATTAAAGCAACAAACTGAACTAAGGAACAGAAGAATACCGTAAGAAGAATTGAACAGAAAAGATCAAACCCAATGCGGAAAGTAAACTTTATTGACGGAGAATTAAACTAAACTAATTAAAAGTTCAAACTTTGTGTGATGAACCCTAATTGTTTCCCTAAAAATTGATGATTATCTTCTGAAACCTAAAGTTACATTATATAGATAGTCTTACATAACTTTTATTCCTAAAACCTAATTACATTGGGCTTTTCTCATTTCCCAAATTTGTGTCAGATTCACGGTTTGGTCGATCGACCACAAAGACCAGTCGATCGACTGAACCTCACTGATCAGTAGCTTCTGATAATCGTACTCTGGTCGATCGACCATGAGCACCAGTCTATCGACCACTCCAACAGGTACTTGGCTCCAAAAGTTTCGCAAATTCGTCTTTCAGGCCTCGATACGCGCACCAAGTTTGCTTCCCGAGTCTTTACTCCATGTCAATTGCAATGCTAAGTACTCGGGGACGGATTTGGCTCATTTCCCGCTGGATTCTTCACATTTCTGCAATATTACACAAAAACACAAAAGTAGACGGAAATAGGGAAAATAGTAGCATAAACTACATAATTGAGCTCTGAAATGCGTGTAAAACAGGGTGTAAAACATCATATAAATGACACGCATCAAACTTCCCCAAACCAAACCCTTGCTTGTCCCCTAGCAAGAACTAGACTCGATCCTAAGACCTAATGGAACGAGTTCAATCTCAGAGCGAAATGCAACCTGCAAAGCCTAAACCAATTTAATGCTACAATTAATAATCAATTAGCAATATGAATCATGCAAACGAGTTATTTAGTCGTTAAAAACTGCTGAACCGTCGACCTTGCAAGACCTTTAAAATTGGACTCTCACGGGTCACTCTTCTCTCATGAAGCAAAGGGGTAAGCATATATATGTAAGAGAGGAAGAGAAATAGCCGCTCACTTAGACTACGACTCACATAAACATGCATGCAACTAATATGATAGACAATTCCAACCAAACAAGGTCCTGTCACAGCCGAGGGCTTACAAAAATATGATAAAGTGAGGCAATGGGTGAGAAAAGGCAAAACATTTATGGAAATGTGGAGGTATAGGCGGCCAAGCTAGTACCTAAACAAAATCATATGACAACATCCATTTCCAACTCACTTATAGGATTAAGCACATGCGCCCTTCATTTGGCACAAAACTCACCAAACCGAACTGAAAATACTCCTTAATAAATGTAAATAAAGCATAGGAGTGAAACCGTCTACAAACAACATATTTTCCTTTCACGGTTTCTTTCTTTCATCATTGTTCTCTTTTTTTCTTCGAAATTCTTCAACTTTTTTTTTTCTTTTTCACGTTTTTTTTCATTTTCCAATTCTTTCCTTTTCATCCTCCTTCTTTCTTTTCTACCATCTCCAAATAACGCAATACAGACCAAACTTGGCACAATAAATTATATACCGCAAAAGCATACATTATACTAGCTTGACAAGGCAGGCTAAATTTGGATGTAGCTAAGGGTCAACAGGCAAATTTGGCTAATGTGGAGTTCAATTGGTAAAATGAAATAAAGGGGAAATTGTAAGCACCTCCCTGTATGTGACACCAACCACTAACCCGAATGTATGCAGGCAAAAAGCAATTGAATTTCATAAATGTGCAAATTAATGATACATGATATGCAAGGAGTAACTACTCACAATTCTACATGAAACCGGTCACAAATGACACCAGTTATATGAGCTCTAATCCTTAGAAATTATAAGTAGGTTGCCAAAATTCAGGTCAAGTCTATAATCCAGCAAATATTTTAACAAAAACTCGTAGGTATGCATATGTGATTCTACTAATAACATGTCAATTAAGCACGGCTTAGGCATAAATGGCTGAAAATGCAATGTCATCATTGAAATACTACCGTTCCGACTCGACCTATATGCAAAAGTAAACGTGAAATTTTTTTGAATTTTTGAAATTTTTCAATTGTTTTTGAATTTTCTATATATATAAGAAAAAATGAAATAACAAATGCAAACTGAAGTGCAATAAACGTGAAACAGAAATGCAATAAAACATGTGAATGCAATGCAAAACCCTTCCCCAAACCAAATCACACAATGTCCTCATTGTGCAAAATCATGTAATGAAATAAAAGGGAAACGGGAATTTGCGTTACTATAACTAAAATTGACATAAAAGAAAGACTCGGAAACTCACAAGACTTTAAGCGCAGCAGGAAACCTCCCCAAACCAGCGTGAGCTAGGAGGTTTCACTAGCCAGCAATGCTACCATAGGTACCTGGAAAGAAACAAAAGTACCACGCGTAATTCCGAAAAAATAATTTACGAAACGCAAAATTATGTGCAAAATAAGAAAACGGAAGAAAACAGAAATGAATCGGAGAATAAAGTGGAGAAAAGACTCCCTCAACTCCGCAAATCGACCAAACACAGCAGGGGAATAGTCGTGAACAGGTTGATGTGACCATAATTAGAGCACATTTAGTCCCCGAATTAGCCTTGTTCCCATGCTTTTTAGTGCATATTTGGGTCATTTATTGTCTTTAGTTCTTTGTTTTGCATATTCTATGAGGTTTTGTGTCCTTGGTAGGAAAGGAGTGCAAACCTTGCATTTTCATGGCAAAATGAGACTAAATTGATTGAATTCAATGACCAAGCATCAAGGAGAGACAATATTAGAAGGCCTTTGTACATACTATAGTAGATGGGCAATGATGAGAAAAGATCCTTGCATCCCCGGGGAAATCCCCAAGGATTTTATGAAGAAAAAGGAAGAAAAGAAGAAGAAAGCGGATGGCGCAAACAATCCGTGCGTCTTCACCAGAAGACGCCCGTCTCCCTCACCACAATCCGTGCGTCTTCACACCAAGACGCCCGGGCAGCAGCTCCAGAAGACGCCCGTCTTCACCCCAAGACGCCCGGGCAGAGACCACAGAATCCGCCCGTTCCGTGCTAAAGACGCCCGGATCCCAAGGCAGACCAATTTCGTTTCTTCAAGCTTCAAGAAAGATGCCCATCCTTCCAAAAAGACCGACGTTTCCTTAAGTAGGGACTTAATCGTCATTTAAGCCCTTAGTTAACCCTAATTCATCCACCTAATCCCCACTATAAATACCCCATTAGTCTAATTAGAAGAGCATGTTCTTCTTAGCAATCTTTAGTGTAGTTAATATCAATCAAATCTCTCTTTAATCTTGTAATCAACAATTAATCAAGTTTTAATACAAGTTTTATTTCCTTAATCTCTCTTGTTCATCCTTTATTTTGGGTAATTGAAGATTATTTGGGTTATTATTGGGAGATTGACAACCTCTCAATCAAGCATCAAGTACTTCTTTTATTCTTTGCTTTATTATTGGAATCATTAGTAGGTATAATTCTCTTAATCCCTTTTTAATTATTGTTAATTACTTTCATTTATTCATCATGTTTCACTTTGTTGGTATGATTGACAACCTTGCTAGCATGTTCAACATGATAATGAGTGAGTAGTCACTTAGCTAGGGTTAATGGGTAATTAGGGGAAACCAACATGAGGAATGATTCATGCTTAAATTAATAGGCTTTTATGGTTTATTTGCTTGCTTGTTATGATCTCAACTCATGCACATGTTATGTTTGATGAAATGCGAGCCTATGAATCCTTGCATTTTTTACCCATCACCTATCTTTTCAATGAGACTTGTAAGACATAAACCAACTCGAGTCTCATTAGACCATGCATGTTGTTGAGTAGGGAAGACTAAGTCGACTTGTAGGTGTTATACAATCTAATCGATTCGGCTCCGGGACCCAAACTTTCCTAGGATTGTAAGATATAAACCAACTCGATCCATCATAACAATAATTGCTTGCTTATAATTTGAGAACATGTTTGTATGATCAATTCCCATGAATCTATGACCCCATGACACCCTAGTGCCTTTTATCAATTGTTTACATCCCTTTGAATTCATCTTGCTTGTTTACTTTCCTTGCTATTGTTGGAATATGTGTCCTCCGACAATAATGCGATCACGACTGTTGATCATGATGATCACATGTTTAAGTCTCATTAAAATGAATACAATTGGGAAGTAATTTTGTTACTGTCAACTGGTCAACATATATCGGTAATGATTGGCTTACTAGAGTTTGACATTCGTCGTGTGTGACGGTGGTGATCGTTGACCCCTAGGTCATACCTAAAGGGCAACCCTCTTAATTGATTATTTAATTAATCGTATAATGTTACGAGTTAATTAAATTACTTGAAAATTGACGGACGATTTTGGAAGTAAAATTTACGTATCATATTGAAATGTGATTAAATAAGATACGGTATGAGTAATTAAATTGTATAATTACTCGGATGAAATAAATTGTTTAATGTAACAATTAAATTTGAATGAATTGTTATAAATACAATATGTTGTAATTTATAATTGGTAAAATTTTTGGCACAAGTAATTATGAAATTACTAAGTCGATTTTTGTATGTGACGTATTTTTATTAATACGTTGATTTTTAATATGTTAAAAATACATAACAAATATATGTGACATATGACATGTAACATATAGACAATTGACAAAAATAATATGGATTCCATATTACCAAATGGGCCGAAAAATAGAGGGACTTAAGCTAATTATATGTTGTTTATAATTAGTGGGAAAACACAATGATTAAAGGCAACCCTAGCCTTGCATACCTATTGTTCCTTGTGAAGAACAATTTCTTCATGCATTGGCTCCCTTTATGTCCTCTCTTACACGGTTTTGGAGAAGAACAATTCATCATTGTTTTTCTTATAATTTTACCTAATAATACTCTAAAATGTTTTAGATTATATTCATTCATTCAACTCATCCAAAATATAAGTTTTCTAGAGAAATAAAATCCTCTCTTTATCTCTCATCAAAACCGAAAATACTTAAGTGTTTATAAATATTTTTGGTTCAATTTTCTACTATAATTAATATTATAACTAGTATTTATAATATTGATTTAATTAAGAGGAGCCTTGGGTATAAAGCATAGGGAGAGATCTTACACTTAGATCTTCATTCTTCCATTGGAATAAGCTCAAGAACAAAAGAGAAAGGTGATCTCTTTTGTGCCCAAATATCCGAAATTAAATATGTAAGGACATAATTTCTCCTCTATTCATTTTATTGTTTGCATGCATAAGTTCCGTTATTAATTTTATGACAAATTATTAGACATATAAGAGTATGTTATAATGTATATGATTCTACATTTCTTTCAATTGGTATCAGAGCCACGGTTGTTTGCATGCAAATTGGTTAAAAGTTTTTCCGAGTTATATGAATAACAAAATAAAACTTGTAAAATTTGTGTTATTATGATATATCACGAAATAATTACATGCATGTTAATATTTCTGGTCCTAAAGTGTTTTAGGATTTTTGGGTTAATTTTTCGGATTTTTATTGTTCATATATAATAATAATGACATTTAAATGTGATTTTATGAGTAAAAATGTCATTTTTGGTCGAAAATTAGCTATACTTCGAATTTTAAGTTGATCTTTGGATATGTTATCACATATATTATTTTGAGATAACCTGTAATTTTTCATAATTTTTACACTTGTTATGCTCGAAAAATGAATTTTTCATTATTAAATATGAATTTAAGAGAAAAATAGGTTAATATGAGTTAAATTTCGAATCTGGTCATAGAAAATTTATATGTTGTCACATGCAATTTTACAAGATGTGTGTAAAATAATTGGCTATAAAGAAGTCTTTTAGCATGATTTATGAATTTTTGAAGAAAAATGGCATAAATAGTGACATTATTAGTTGAAAATTAATAAAACATAACCTATGACTAAGGAAAAACGTCTAATGTTGCATTTTATTATATTTTTCAGATCTAAAATTGAAAAGTTAATGAAAATAATTTTTTCCATGTTTTTATGATTATTTTATTAAATATCGATAAACCGCAACATTGTTTTTCCGGAAAAATTTAGAAATTTTTAACCTAAGATTTTGAACATTATGAGTGTCATGGAATTTTTCCAGAATGTTCATGAATTTAAATTTCAAATTTTGAATTTATTTGAAATTTTTGGATTTATTTGAAGTTTAATGGCTTATTTTTGTAATTTTTGGTCCATTTATGAACAATTTTATAAATAAAGGTTAATTATGGTCAAATTATTAGTGAAGACTATATTTTGAGTCCTAAGAGGTTAGGGTAATTAACTTATGCATAAATATGAGTTTATGTATTTTTGTGATTATAAAATGTTGAAATCACGCAAATCCGTAAAAACCGAGTAATATACGATATTGGCTAATTAAAAGGCGATTTAGCATAAAAATTGAGCATGTTTATACATATTATAATGCTGCATTTTCTTATGATTGTCATAATTTTAATTTATGTAATTTTGAATTATGTAATTTTACTTAGTATGGCCTTAGATTTTAATTGGTATTTCCCGAAATGTATGGGAATATCGATTCGGTTGTAATTTTTATTGTGATCTCGTATCACCGTTTTGTAATATTTAATAGATTTATTTTATTTTAGTTACAAATGTATAATAGGAAATTATGTAATTTATTATGTAATTTTATTCATTAGGAGTTCCAAAAGACGGATTTCTTCAAGAATGACGATACATAAAGACGGTGTTACCTCGAGATGCGTGCCACAACCGAAGTTCAAGGGACCAATGGAGTTGGTTTCCGAATATGTAATAGATTAATAGTTTTTCTATTTTAGGAAAGGCCATACTAGGATTTATTTATCTTTATGCTTGCATTTTATTTTATGTCACATGCATCGCTAAATCGCCATAACTAAACATGCATTGTCTTATTTTATCGAGTTTATCGACCGTGTCAATTCGAATTATCGTAGTTCACCGCTTTAGTTCACTTAAAACGTGATAGATAATAAATTGACATGACCTCTCGCTAAAACAAACAATTGAGACATAGCCTTACCAAATAGTAGAAACCATGAAAACCTATTTCGCGAGGGAGTGCTCTCGGCCCTACCGGGGTACAAACCTTGTTACGTAGGGGAAGTGGGTGATGAATGTTAATCCACCGAATTCATGTTGATAAGGGATGTATCGGCCCTACCGTGCCCAAGTTGATATGGATTTGGATCATGGACACATTTATTCGAAATTTGGATTGACCTCAACAAAAGTTTTTGATAAGGGATGTATCGGCCCTACCGTGCCCTTGTCAAATGTGTTTTGGGCTAAAGATAAATGTTAATGTAATATTATCGACCAAGAATTCTAAAAGTAGAATCGATTAAGCGTTAATCCACCGAGTTATATTGATAAAGGATGAATCGGCCCTACCGTGCCTAAGTCGATATAAATTTGGGTCTTGGAATCATTTATTCTAGTTGGGTAGAGGTCACTAGAAAAATGCTTATAACTTGTTTAAATCATACATTTTTACGAGTATTATTAAAACGACAATTGTTTTACTCCTTATATTTTGTTTTGTAGACCACTTCTTTTTCATAACAAATGGCAACACCAACTCCTAATGCTACACCACTCGCTACTTCATCTTGGCTCCGATCCTTCATGGATCGATGTAAACTTGAAAAGAATGGGTCAAATTTCTCCGAGTGGGATGCCCAACTCAAATTAGCCGCCGAAGGTGACGACAAGCTTCGTTACCTTACCGAGGCCTCTCCACCCGAGCCCACCACTAGGTCCACCGCGGCCACTAGGGAAGCCTATGAGGCTTACCAAAAGGAGTCCGCCGCAATGAAAAATGTCTTAATATTTGCGATGGAGGCGGAACTCCAAAGGAGAGCCTTCAAAATGGGCAATGCTAATGAGATTTACTCCAAACTTGTGACCATGTTTTCACAAACTCCGCGGATCGTCCAATATGAGGCGGCGCGGCATTCTTTGATCTCGACTTCAAAGAGGGCCAAAAGGTTAGCCCTCATGTGCTCAAACTCATGGAGCTTGTCGAGACCTTGAAAATTCAAAAAGTTGAAATCCCCAAAGAACTCATCGTAGATAGGATTCTACACTCCTTGTCTAAAGTTAAGGCATATGTGCAATTCCGGGTGAATTTCAACATGCAAGACAAGGATGTGTCTCTTGAGGAGTTGCACAAGTTACTTGTGCAAGCCGAGAGGGACATGGGGTTAAATGTGAACCCTCCCAAGGATGTGCTTAATATAAGCGCAAAGAGTAAGGGGAAGTTCAAGAAGAGTGGAAGAAAGGGTAAAAAGCAAGCTCCCACATTCACCAAAGCAAGTCTTGTGAAGCTAGCACCTCCAAAGTCAAGAAGGGTCCTCTTGACAAATGCCATTATTGTAATGGCATGGGACATTGGAAGAGAAATTGTTCCAAATATCTTGGTGATATCAAAACTGGAAAGATCACTCCAGTAGGTAAATGACTAACCTTCTTTTGTGTTTCAAAATTCAACTATGGTATTATGATGCAAAGTTGTGATAATGTATCTCCCTTTTTATTGTAAATAGGGCCGCCACCAAGCAAAGACAAAAGAAAAGAAAAGCAAGCATAAGAAACCATGAAGAAGCTAAGGATAGCTTTTATGGAGCTTTGTTTTTCATTGTCTTATTTTAAGTTATGATTTGAATTTTAGAACTTTAAGTTTCCGTGTTCGACATGGAAAGGTATTTTGGATAATGGTTTGTATTTTGGATGATAGTGACTTGGTTTGCAACCCAAGTCACACGTTTTATCATTTATCCTTTATGTTCTAAAATTTCATCTTTAAATTGCTTGCGTTTTGAAACATAAAATTATTCACTTAAAGTGATCTAATAGACAAATATAATGACCGGTTTCATTATATGTCCACATGCTTAAGGCTTGTGTATGATCATTAATGAAGTGATTTTGAGTCTATGAACTCTCTTAAAGGTATGTCAACCACCAAGTACACATATGAAATCTATAACAATTAGTCAACCTATGAAGTAGTCCTCCTTATACTTCAACATCATTAATTTGTGTCTCATATGCTATCTTTGAATGTTTAGTGTATTCATTCTAAAGATAGAGTGGGAGAAAAATGAGGACACAACACACAAGGCAAGATATAATTGTGTACTTGTGTAAATGAAGATCTACGCAAGAAAGAATGATTTGAATGAAGGTATATCTATTTACATAGTATACCAAATAGATGAGATCTATAGTCTCAAGTTAGTTCTAAATGACTTAAGAGACCAAGTGGAATAATCATAAGAGTTTATTCTCAAGATAACTACACGAGGAGACCAAAAGAAGTTTTGGAAGAATAATGACTAATGTAAAGTCTTAACAAGCTTTTGACTAAGGTTATGAATCATTTGACCAATAGTTTCAATCATGAGTTTTACTTAAGAGCCTAAATGAATCATAGTAACATACTAGTTATGATCAAGTTGCAAAGATTGATATTCCGATATCTTCAATAGCCAACGTTTTAACCGCAAATGTCATTGTTTAACCTCCCTATGAAATGGTTAAACCTCCTTCCGAAAGGGTATTCCGAAGGACCTATTCTAAATATTATTTGTATTTGAATAATGACATTGCTACACATCATTATGACATGAGTGTGTTAGAGATTTAAAATCTCTTTCCGTAAGGTTGAGATGAGACCACTTCAAAATAGGCATTTTTGAAAGGATATGATGGGAACATATATGGTTTTATCCTAGTAACTTGGCAAAGCAATTTATATTTATATTCTTGACAAATTTCGATTAAGAAGTCATCTCGAAATATGTAGAATTGAGTGGGAGTTAGGAAATTCTCATGTGAAGACATAGAATTTAGTGGGAGCTATCATCCTTGAATGTATAAAACTCATTACTCATTAAAGAATGACGAGCTAATATCTTCTTTCATAAAGAAGCTTTTGAGTTTTCAATTCGGGATGAAAATGGACAATGATGAATCCAATTACATCATGGGATGTTGGATTAGTATTAAGAGATACACATCACATCAACATACACGTAGGTTATTCGTATGAATGAAAATGGGATTACCATTAGCAGTCATGGTAGTTCATTGAACCTATGAACGGTTGATCTCATGATTATTAGTAACTAATGTTTCCGCCATTAGAATAATCATGTACATGTCCAATTATGAATCATATGCATAAGAGCATGATGATTGACTTGGTGAGCCATAATAGAAGCGTCATGAATTCTCGAGTAGAATCCGATGAGCGATTTCGATGATTGACGGATGTTCTATTGTGTGTCAAGAGTTTGCACATATTGTAGAAAATCCGAGCACATATGAGGATTTATGAGAATCCCAAATCTTTCAAGCCCAGAAAGAGAAATGAGGAGTTTTGGAAAGATACTTGGTTAAATAAGAGGTTATTCAAAACAATCTTTCCTAATAAAGCTAGGACTTGTGAGAAGTACTAAGCTAATAATCTTGTCAATTGTTACAAGATTCTACAAAACATATACCTAGTGCATTGTGTGTGGATGGAATACTTGATCGGTACAAGTTGTATTATTCATCACAAATTCGTTCATTATGAGATGATCGATAAGAAAGTTCTTTCAAGTTAAAGAACCAAAACCAAGGTCGAGAACCTTGATGTATGCTTGGTAAAATTCATGGTATGAGAACATGAATGTGAAGGAAATTGCAAGTGTAAGAAGTTTGAACACGTGGACACATGGGATGTTAAACTTCTATTGCAATCGATAAGTGTTTACACTTATGATAAACATCACAAGGTTGTAATATGATATTGACTACCCGAGTGTGATGTCGACATTTGTCGTTTGAGTTATTATTAACTCACTTGGTACATTGTTATATCCAAACGGGTTGTGGAGACAATTGAACCCCGTTAAAGTGAACATGGATTAACATTGTTTATGCCCATAGTTACTTATATGAGGTGACGTCTCGAAGTGACTAGAGTGTGATGCGATTGATGGCAAGTTCAAGTGCCATAGAGTCATGTGTGATGACTAGTCGATCACATAGGCGGATTGTTAGGAACATTTTGTCGGGCCTTATGACCGCTTATAGAGTTCTGGCAAATTTATATAGCCTGGTCGTGGCGAGAGCTGCCATAGTATTCAAATGAGTCGATTCTTTTGACTAAAGACTATTCGCCTAAGATGGCACAGTTTCAGATTAACTTTGATTTGTGTTACTACGACCTTCGTAAATGGGGTCAAATGGGCATATTTTGGGTTATGATGGCTGTGGCTAGTCGAAGGGAATGAGTGCGATAGGAATTGTCCACCCCTAGTCAGGGTTATAACAATATCTCAGGGCCACTCGAGGAGTAATGAACTGGAAATGCGTGGCCACGCTCGGATGGCATCCAGAGTGGATAAATCCGGTCAATCAGTTATTCTCCAGATCGAGGAAACCACTCTCGATATGTGTTGGGGTTGGTGTCCTTAACAGTTAGTGCAAGGACTAATAAACCTCTAAAAGGATCAAAGGGCATACTTTGGTATTATTATCAGTTGATCCACGTTTATCAATAACGGTTGGCTTGCTAGATAAGTTTGACGTTATTGTCATACAGATGGCGGTGATCAACTGGTCCCTAAAAGTCACACCTATAGGATACGTTCGAGAGATGTGACGGTATGAAAATACTGTCATATAGATGCCAAAATTGACTAACCAGTTAGTCCGAGTTATTTGACTAGTAATTAGTCAAATATGTGATGTTGAGATATTATATTTAATACGGATTAAATATCATGGGCTAAGGCGAATTAACCAGTTAATTCGTAAAATTAAATATACGTGATTTATATTTAATTAAATGTATATTAAAAATAATTATACAATCTTTTTTGTTTTGTCGGACACGTATTAATAATTCAGCTAACCCGTATTATTAGCTGATGCCTTAATTTCCGATAACCGATAACAGTTTATAATATAAACCCGTCATATACACTTAGCGAGTGATGGACCAGACCGCGAGTTTAAGTGAAGAGAAAATGAAAAGCCCATACGGGCTTCTCTCACTCGGTTTGGCCGAGAGCCATCCAAGACAAAAGGAGAGCTTTCTCCTCTTGTCTAAGGGAATTCATTATTGCGAAAATTAGGGTTTCGAGAGAGCATTTTTCTCTGTAGAAACCGAGATCTCACATCTCAAGCAAAACTCACATCAGTTCTCCCTATATTGCAAGGCAATCGGAGAACACTGTTCTAGCACAAGGGCATATCTCGGACAAAGTCTTGGGTGTAACGATTAGGAGGAAATCTGCTTTGATTTACATTCTTTCTTTACGCCGCAATTTAAAGGACCCGAGGTTATTTCTTGTTCCTTATCGTTTCTATTGTTTTTATGTTTTATGACGATATTCGCATGTATAAATTTACGTTATAGTCCTGCAATTTAAGGGGTAGTATACGGATATTAACCCACAAGTGGTATCAGAGCGAGGCCACGTAAATTTTTCTATGTGTTTTTCATAAAACGTTTTTGAAACGATGTTTTTGTGCTTGAAAACCCGTGCCCAGTATACACGGCAGAATTTGTTTGAAACCGTGTCATGTATTACACGGCAATTTCATCTTTTTCGTTTTGTTTTGTTGAAACCGTGTCATGTATTACACGGTTTTATCATCTTTCTCGTTTTGGTTTTATGCATGTTGTTGTTTTATACAGAGATTATAACAATATGTCATGTTTTATCAATTATCAAATTTGTTTTGATGCGTTTTGATCAAAATTTTAATTGATTTTATCTCGAAAATCAGTTTTCACGAGGGTTTTGGTTTTTCCGAGGTTTTCACCACTTTTGCATTCGATCGAGCGTATTTCTACTCGATCGAGTCTTGTTTTTGTCTTGTTTTTGATCGATCGAGTCCCTGTTGTACTCGATCGACCCACATCTCAAAACCTTTTGCTCGATCGAGTCCTTCTTTGTACTCGATCGACACATTTTCAAAACCCCTCGCTCGATCGAGTTGTCCTCGTACTCGATCGAGTAGTGTTCTTGATATAGGTACTCGATCGACCACCAGTTTAGTCGATCGAGCACCTCCTGATTAGCATTCCTCTCGATCAACTTGCGTTGATCGATCGAGCTCCCACATCCCTCGATCGAGCACTTATGTCCCTGGATCGAGGGATTTCGTCTTTAACAGCTTTGAAAATTTGTTTCTTTTGATTTAAATTTTCTTTTGGCTTCAATATGTACTTTATACGGATATAGTACACTCGCTTAATAGTGAATCGGTTCACTCACGTACCATATAGTTGTTTTAAAGCGTCTTTAAAATGACGGATTATAATGGATTAAAATTAAATGATAGAAGCGGTTTTATCACATGAATTTTGATCATTAAAAGGTGGTTTGGATAAATTTAACATAATTACGGAATTATGTCACGAATGAATTTGTTTTTAGTTGATGCATTTTTATTTATCGTTATTTTATGAATGCCGTGAATGCCTTTTAATTACGTATTTAATTTTACAAGCGGTTGTAACTTAGTGTGGCCTTAGTAGAACGTGTTACCGTAATGATGGAACACGGTCTTGGTTGTATTTTGAGATCTCGTATCTCCGTTTTGGATTTTTCACTTGTAATTACAGTTTTAATTAGAATGTAAATAGGTTTATATTTGTAATTTTAATTGTAATTTTTGAGAAGACCAAAGATGGAGACCGGATGCTCACTCCCGCTACTTGGATCAAGATGGAACATCAAGACAAGCTTTTCGGGTCCAACGGTGGATTCCAAAGTTGTATTATGTTCTTTTTTCTAGGATAGGCCACACTAGGAAATTTTTTTTATTTACGTATTGCATTCCTTTATTTATTTATCGTTACGATAATATGCATCATTTTCCGCCTAAAAACCAAACCACCTAATTATTGCATGAAAACTGACACATATAGAGGTCACGAGTTAGTTTTCATTGACATTCTCATGTCACACGTTAAAAGCCATCATCTAAATTAATTCGTTCACGACAGACGCTAGTTATTCGTTCACTTAAAATGAATTAAAACTTAGTTGATGGGATCTTCCTCGTATAAACTAAAATTGAGAACAGTCTTTATAGGTCAAACTCCAATGAGTCCCTTCTTCGTCGGTAGGCATACTATGACCCCTTCTACGTCGGGTAAGTTGGAACCGATTGACCTATTTTATCTCAACACCATGGTCACTCGTACGATCCTGTGACTATGGTGGACTATAGATAGGATTTACAGAAATCTATCGACCAAGAGTTCTTCCGGAAGAATTAGCTAAACAGTTGGCTTATCAATTTACAGAAATTGAGTCTTGGGATCACTTGTATCTTTCTTGAGGGAGATCAATTATGCAAGTGCAAGAGTCTACATGTTTAAAATGATTTTTAAAATAGACTTAAATCACCTCGATGAGTTGCTTATTTCGTTTTGTTTTTCTTTCTTTTTCGGTGTAGATCACGTTTTAAATCGCTAAACAACAAATGGCTGGTTCAAGTGATAACCCAATGCCAAGTGCCACATTGGACCGTGAGTCCTGGCTTAGGATCTTCATGAATCGGATGAATCGGTCTACTCGATCGAAGAATGATGGATCCAACCGCGGATCGGGAGGCAAAGATTACGGAATCTGCCGCTGCGACGGAAAGCTCAAATATCTACTTGAGCCCATGCCGCCACACCCAGTTCCCACGGCTGGAGCTAACGAGATCGCTACTTATAACGATTTCGTCATGGAAGCGGGTGCGATTAAAAACGTGCTCATTTTTGCAATGGAACCCAATTTGCAGAAACGCTTCATAGCCCAAGGTGCAAACAAGATTTTCACCACGCTCACTAAGGAATTCTCGAAAGCACCGAGAATCGTGACCTATGAGCATACCACTCGCTTCTTTGATGCAAGACTCCGAAGGGCCAACCCGTTAGCCCACACATTCTCAGCATGATTGAGAATGTCGAGAAACGGAGACCTTTAAGCGTAACATCAGCGAGAATATTGTTATCGACCGTATTCTTCATTCACTCCACGATGGTTATTCGCAATTTGGAGCGAATTACTATATGAATGATTTGAAGAAAACTCCCCATGAACTGCACTCCCTCCTCGTACAGACCGAGAAGGACATGAAGTGCGGTGGGAGTTCGAAACAGGATGTCCTCGTTGTGTCAAACAAAGGGAAAGGTAAGGGCAAAGCTCCGGCAAACCTAACAGTAGGTAAGGCGAAGTTCAAGAAGTCGGGTTCAGGTAAGAGTGGTCCTGGTGAGGCGAGCAACTCATCAGGCATGACAAAGAGCAAGAGTGAAAACATGGAATGCCACCATTGCCACATGACTGGGCATTGGAGACGCACATGTCCTGTTTATCATGAGGACTTAAAAAGGCGGGTCGTGTTAAACCTGTTGGTATGTCTTCTCTCTCTTCTACTTTTATTCATATGATTGAGATTAACCACGCAAGTTACGGAACTTGGGTACTTGATCCTGGTTGTGGTTCTCATCTGTGTAATCATGTGCGGGGGCTCCGAAACATCGAACCCCTCGTAAAGGGTGAGGTGGACTGCGTGTCGGGAATGGAGCACGAGTAGCTGCCATCTCCAAGGGGACATATGTGATCCGACTTCCAAGCGGATTTGAGTTGTCATTATATGACTGCTATTATGTACCTAGTCTTTCCAAAAACATTATTTCAGTTTCTGCGCTTGATAAACTTGGTTTTTCATTTGTAATAGAGAATAATTCTTGCATTTTCTCATTACACGATATGATTCTGACAAGGCGGTTTCCATGAACGGAATTTATGTTTTAGATCGGACCTCGGAAATATTACACGTAATGAATAAAAAGTTAAAGGTTGGTGACAAAGATCAAACGTATCTATGGCACTGCCGTATGGGACACATTAATGAGAAACGCGTAAAACAGCTCATCAAACATGGAGCTATCTCGGCCTTTGATTTTCAATCATTTGGCACGTGTGAATCATGTCTCATCGGTAAGATGACTCGGATTTCCTTCAAAGGTGTTGGAATGCGCGGCTGCGACCTATTAGGGCTCATACACACGGATGTATGTGGTCCTATGTCAATCACCGCACGAGAAGGCTATAGATATTTCATCACTTTCACGGACGATTTGAGTAGATATGGCTATGTCTACTCAATGAAGCACAAAAGTGAATCCTTTGAGAAATTCAAGGAATACCAAAATAGGGTACAGAACCTGTTGGGTAGAAAGATAATAACACTGCGTTCGGATCGTGGTGGCGAGTATCTTTCTCACGAGTTTGATCAACACTGAAGGATTGTGGGATTGCCCTACGATTAACTCCACCTGGAACACCTCGGTTGAACGGTGTGTCGAACGGAGAAATCGAACACTACTTGATATGGTTCGATCCATGATGAGTCACACGGTTTTACTTGATTCATTGTGGGGTTATGCTCTTATGTCAGCCGCTCTAATACTTAACCGAAGTCCGTCTAAAGTGTTGACAAGACTCCATATGAACTATGGAAGGGAACGGTCCCTAACTTGTCCTTTATACGGGTTTGGGGCTGCGAGGCTTATGTCAAGTGGAGACACGAAGATAAGCTCGGCCCGCGATCGGTCAAGACATACTTTATAGGTTATCCTAAAGGAACACGTGGTCATTACTTCTATTCGCCAACCGAACAACGCGTTTTTGTTGCGGCTAGTGCGACATTCTTAGAGAAGGAATTTCTCGAGAATGCAAAGAGTGATAGAACCTTCGACCTGTCGGAGATTCCAGAACCAAATACCGAGCAACTATTGGAGGAACCAATTCCTACAACCCCGGCTGCGGTCAATATTCCTGAGGAACCTAGGAGGTCGGGAAGAGTCTCTATTCCTCCGGACAGATACATCGGTATGGTCGAGGAACATGACATAGATGACGTTCTACTCTTAACGAGTAGTGAACCCGCAACCTATAAAGGTGCCATGACCAGTTCTGACTCAAAGCTATGGCTTGAGGCCATGCAATCCGAGATGGACTCCATGTATGAGAACAACGTGTGGGATCTTGTTGACTTACCTGCTAAGGTTCGTCCCCTTCAATGCAAATGGCTTTACAAGATAAAGCATTCTGTGAAAGGTCAACAAGATATCTACAAAGCACGACTAGTTGCTAAAGGTTTCACCCAAGTGCCAGGTTTGCACTACGATGAGATTTTTGCACCCGTAGTTATGCTGCGTTCCATTCGGATTATCTTAGCGATCGCCGCTTTTCATGACTATGAAATTTGGCAAATGGATGTGAAAACCGCCTTCTTAAACGGCTTTTTGGAGGAAGAGTTGTACATGGTACAACCCGAAGGTTTCATCGATCCAGTACATCCTAAGAAAGTGTGCAAGCTTAAGCGTTCCATTTATGGACTTAAGCAAGCATCAAGGAGTTGGAATCATCGCTTCGACCAAGTGATAAAAGAAAATGGATTTACTCGATCTGTCGAGGAACCATGTCTATATATCAAGTCGAGTGGGAGCAAGATTGTCTTCCTAATATTGTATGTTGACGACATACTCCTGATTGGGAATGACATACCTCTCTTAACTTCGGTGAAAGTATGGTTGAAAAACCATTTCCAGATGAAAGATCTGGGAGAGGCACAAAGAATTCTAGGCATCCGTATCTATCGAGATAGATCACGACGGATGTTATCTCTCGATCAGAGTCTTACATAGACAAAGTCCTAGAGAGATTCAGCATGACTAACTCCAAGAAGGGGTTCCTTCCCATGTCCCTGGGGGTGCATTTGAGCAAGTCTCGGGCACAGAGACACCGGAAGAGAAAGAGCGCATGACACGGATTCCTTATGCTTCGGCAATAGGATCAATCATGTATGCCATGATATGCACACGTCCGGACGTGGCATATGCATTGAGTATGACAAGTCGATTCCAACAGCAACCAGGTGAACCACATTGGTTGGCTGTCAAGAACATTCTTAAGTACCTCCGGAGGACTAAAGATTGGGCATTGACTTATGGAGGCTCTCAAAAGCTATGCGCAACCGGATTCTGCAGATGCTAGCTTCCAAACGGATCGAGATGACTCGAAATCTCGGTCTGGATTCGTTTTTACTCTTAATGGCGCTGCGATCATTTGGAAGAGTTCGAAACAAACATTCTACAGATTCTACGACCGAGTCCGAGTACTATGCCGCGTCGAAGCAACAAAGGAAGCGATATGGATGCGTCAATTCTTACATGGACTATCTGTAGTGCCTAGTTCGAATGACCCGATCACCATCTATTGCGACAATAGTGGTGCCATCTTCCAAGCTAAGGAGCCAAAGTCTAGTAACAAGTCTAGACATGTACAACGGAAAGCTCATCTAATCCGGGATTACGTGGAGCAAAAGGAAGTAGTGATAGAAAAGATTGCTACTGCGATAATAACATATGTGAGATCCTCTCACTAAAGCATTACGACAAGATAAGCATGAAGGGCACGTAAATTCCATGGGAATCAAACGTGTTCTTGAGTTGTAGTACTCTTTTATGGATTCGATTCATTCTCTTTTGTACTCTATACGACATCATCGTTTTGATATTTTATATATATATATATTTTGTTTTTCATGTGGAATTGTACGACAATTTTGAACACCACAAAGTGAACTGAACAAACATCATATCTTGTTAGTCCTTAATTGCCCACATGAGTGATAACTCGGCAATTATTTCGTGACGTTGGTTGATGGTGGGTTCAACGAGCCATAAGTCAACAGGTTGACTGACCAATCACGGAGGCGATTTATACGGATATTTCGTAGGACACAATTGTGACATCGACGTGGAGTCCTAAATGTTTTATAACATTCGTTGCCGGGTCGTGGATAGGACTTCCATGGTGATCCTAAGAGTCGATTCTTTTGACTATCGATTGTCTCTTGAGACTACGGCAGATTTTGGGTGACTTTGGTTTCTTTCTCACGGTCATCCGTAACAGGGGGCCAAGTAGATTTTTTTTCGGGTCATTTCATGCGTGTGCTTAGATCGGAAGGAGTCGAGTTGAAGGAAATATTCAGCCTTTATCGGGTACTCGATATTTCTCAGGGCCACTCGAGGAGTCAGAATCGAAATGCATGGCCATGCTCGGATACGGATTCGTTTTATCGGTTAAGTTACTCTCTAGTCGGGGAAACCACTCTAGATACAGATCGATTGTAAAATACGACCTTTGTGGATCCGGATCAGCAAATTGTTTTACATTGAGTGGGAGAGATTTTAAATGAATATGAGAATCGGTTATCGCACCTACACTTGTTCGGACAAGTGGGAGTTTGTTGGAGCTTGTGTCCTCCGGTTAGTGCGGATAACGTCATTGCACATACACTTGTACGGACAAGTGGGAGCTTGTTGGGGTTGGTGTCCTTAACAATTAGTGCAAGGACTCATAAACCTCTAAAAGGATCAAAGGGCATACTTTGGTATTATTATCAGTTGATCCACGTTTATCAATAACGGTTGGCTTGCTAGATAAGTTTGACGTTATTGTCATACAGATGGCGGTGATCAACTGGTCCCTAAAAGTCACACCTATAGGATACGTTCGAGAGATGTGACGGTATGAAAATACTGTCATATAGATGCCAAAATTGACTAACCAGTTAGTCCGAGTTATTTGACTAGTAATTAGTCAAATATGTGATGTTGAGATATTATATTTAATACGGATTAAATATCATGGGCTAAAGCGAATTAACTTGATTAATTCGTAAAATTAAATATACGTGATTTATATTTAATTAAATGTATATTAAAAATAATTATACAATCTTTGTTTTGTCGGACACGTATTAATAATTCAGCTAACCCGTATTATTAGCTGATGCCTTAATTTCCGATAACCGATAACAGTTTATAATATAAACCCGTCATATACACTTAGCGAGTGATGGACCAGACCGCGAGTTTAAGTGAAGAGAAAATGAAAAGCCCATACGGGCTTCTCTCACTCGGTTTGGCCGAGAGCCATCCAAGACAAAAGGAGAGCTTTCTCCTCTTGTCTAAGGGAATTCATTATTGCGAAAATTAGGGTTTCGAGAGAGCATTTTTCTCTGTAGAAACCGAGATCTCACATCTCAAGCAAAACTCACATCAGTTCTCCCTATATTGCAAGGCAATCGGAGAACACTGTTCTAGCACAAGGGCATATCTCGGACAAAGTCTTGGGTGTAACGATTAGGAGGAAATCTGCTTTGATTTCTGTTCTTTACGCCGCAATTTAAAGGACCCGAGGTTATTTCTTGTTCCTTATCGTTTCTATTGTTTTTATGTTTTATGACGATATTCGCATGTATAAATTTACGTTATAGTCCTGCAATTTAAGGGGTAGTATACGGATATTAACCCACAATATGATCACTTGCAAGTACGACCTGAAAGACACCTTGCATTGAGTGGGAGATAGTAATAGGACAAGAGAATTGGTGACGCACACTTGTCGAGGACAAGTGGGAGATTGTTGGAATATGTGTCCTCCGACAATAATGCGATCACGACTGTTGATCATGATGATCACATGTTTAAGTCTCATTAAAATGAATACAATTGGGAAGTAATTTTGTTCTTGTCAATGGTCAACATATATCGGTAATGATTGGCTTACTAGAGTTTGACATTCTTTTGTCGTGTGTGACGGTGGTGATCGATTGACCCCTAGGTCATACCTAAAGGGCAACCCTCTTAATTGATTATTTAATTAATCGTATAATGTTACGAGTTAATTAAATTACTTGAAAATTGACGGACGATTTTGGAAGTAAAATTTACGTATCATATTGAAATGTGATTAAATAAGATACGGTATGAGTAATTAAATTGTATAATTACTCGGATGAAATAAATTGTTTAATGTAACAATTAAATTTGAATGAATTGTTATAAATACAATATGTTGTAATTTATAATTGGTAAAATTTTTGGCACAAGTAATTATGAAATTACTAAGTCGATTTTTGTATGTGACGTATTTTTATTAATACGTTGATTTTTAATATGTTAAAAATACATAACAAATATATGTGACATATGACATGTAACATATAGACAATTGACAAAAATAATATGGATTCCATATTACCAAATGGGCCGAAAAATAGAGGGACTTAAGCTAATTATATGTTGTTTATAATTAGTGGGAAAACACAATGATTAAAGGCAACCCTAGCCTTGCATACCTATTGTTCCTTGTGAAGAACAATTTCTTCATGCATTGGCTCCCTTTATGTCCTCTCTTACACGGTTTTGGAGAAGAACAATTCATCATTGTTTTTCTTATAATTTTACCTAATAATACTCTAAAATGTTTTAGATTATATTCATTCATTCAACTCATCCAAAATATAAGTTTTCTAGAGAAATAAAATCCTCTCTTTATCTCTCATCAAAACCGAAAATACTTAAGTGTTTATAAATATTTTTGGTTCAATTTTCTACTATAATTAATATTATAACTAGTATTTATAATATTGATTTAATTAAGAGGAGCCTTGGGTATAAAGCATAGGGAGAGATCTTACATTTAGATCTTCATTCTTCCATTGGAATAAGCTCAAGAACAAAAGAGAAAGGTGATCTCTTTTGTGCCCAAATATCCGAAATTAAATATGTAAGGACATAATTTCTCCTCTATTCATTTTATTGTTTGCATGCATAAGTTCCGTTATTAATTTTATGACAAATTATTAGACATATAAGAGTATGTTATAATGTATATGATTCTACATTTCTTTCAGCTATTTAGTTTAGTGATCTTCTATTCAAACCCCAATTGTGACACCCCTAAGACACCACTAGTTGCAATAGAAATCTCATCTCAATTCCCGTCCCTTGGGATCCGACCTTTACTTGCCTCTTTACTAATTGTAGAGTTGGTTGTGAAGTTATAAATTGTGTTTTGGTCTAGGTACTCCTAACGACAAGTAACCGAAAAGATTTATCGTCCCGACCAAAAATGGCGCCGTTGCCGGGGACGGTGTTAACTTGATTTAGATTTTCTTATATTGTTATTAGTTGTGTCTTTCTTTGCCTTGGGGAAGTAAAACTCCTCAAGGTTTGTTCTAATTGTTTTCGAGTTGTTTGATATTTTGCATGTCTAGAAGGTCACAAGGTGACTTGTTACCCTTTGATCGTGAAATTGAAAGAACTTTGACAACCAATAGAAGACTTACTAGGAGAACTTTGAGAGGTGTTAGTGAGGTTATTCAACCAAATACTATTGAGTTCATCAACCCTTTTGCAAGAGAAGGTGAGGAGAACCCAACACAAAATCCAACACAAAATCAACCCACAATGCCTAAGTTTTCATCACATTCCGTACCCACCGAGGAGAACCTACCCAATGGTACTCCCACACCACAACATCTAACCGGAAATTTTATTGCCAAATCCGCATTTATCTAATTAGTCGAAAGAAGCCAATTTGGGGGGATGCCTAGTGAAGACCCTCATTCTCATATGGAGGCTTTTTGCGATTATTGTGATGCGATTTCTCAAACCGGTGTAACTCAAGACCAAATTTGATGGGTCTTATTTCCTTTTTCTCTAATTGGCACCGCGAAACAATGGTTGAAAAGCCTTGATAAGGCTACTCTCGGAATTGATTCTTGGAAGAAATTGGCTCTAGCTTTCTACAAAAAGTTCTATCCACCGGAAAAGACTAACATGCTAAGAGCTCAAATTACGGGTTTTAAGCAAAGGGATGAAGAATCTTTGTATGAAGCTTGGGAGCGATTCAAAGGAATTTGTCGCTCATGTCCTCACCATGGACTTAGCGAGTGGTTCTTGGTACAACAATTTTGGAACGGTCTATATGAAGATTCAAGGAACATTCTCAACATGGGATCAAATAGAATATTCACCGAAGTTGATGACAATCAAACTTGGAACAAAATTGAGGAAATGGCGGTCCATAACTCACAATATAGTAGACCTCGCAAGGCTACTAGAGGAGGAAAGCATGAAGTGGACTCCGTTACTCAATTGGGTGCTCAACTTAGTGCTCACATTGATACCATCAATTTGAAGTTCGAAAAAGCTATGGCTAAACTAGAAGAAGCCTCAAAATCACCAAAGCATCATGTTAATGCCATGACGGCATCTTCATCAATCCCAAGTGGGATATGTGAGAATTGTGGAACTTTGGGACATGACCAAAGTGAATGTAGGGGAACAAATGAACAAGTGAATGCTTTCCAAGCATACAAGAGTGGTACCCCTTATTCCAACTATTACAATGAAAACACCAAATTCCATCCAAATCTCTCATACAAAAGCCAAAATGTTCAAAACCCTCAAACAACATACACCCCACGTCCCATGAGAAACCAAAATCAAAGACCCTTTTACAACCAAAACCAAGGTTACCAAAATCAATCTCCATACAATCAACAAAATGACCAAGGTTTTGATGTTCAAAAAGCGGTCCTCCAAATGCAAAATTAAACAAGAATTTTTCACTCAAATGCAAAAGGATAGTCAAGCAAAGGAAATCACCATCAACAACATTCTAGCTCACACCAAAATGTTGGAAACCCAATTGACTCAACTAGCATCTTCAAGCTCACAAAGACAAAAGGGGCAATTACCACCTCAAAGTAATCCCCCAAGACATGAAACGGTTAGTGCCATTCACTTGAGAAGTGGTACAAGGTATGAAGCACCGAAGAAGCAAGTTGAGGATGATGTTGTGAAAGCTAGTGACAAAGAAGAAATTGTGCAAAACTCCAAGGATGGGGAACCATCAAAAGAAGAAATTTCAAAGAAAAATGAAGACAAGGTCAAGGAGAAGGAGCCCATTGTGATTAGACTTCCTTTTCCAAGTCGTCAAGCCAAGCCCAAATTTGATGACCAACTTGGAAAATTTATGGAAATTGTGAAGAATTTGGAAGTCTCAATTCCTTTCACGGAATTAATCAATCACGTGCCGGCCTATGCAAAATACATGAAAGACATCCTCACAAAGAAGAAGTCGATCCGGAAGTTTAAGACTATCGCCTTCACTAAGGTTAGTAGTGCAATACTTCAAGGGAGTTCACCTCCAAAACTCAAAGATCCGGGAAGCTTCTCAATACCGTGTACCATTGGCGACACCACGATCAACAAAGCCTTATGTGATCTAGGGGCTAATGTGAGTGTTATGCCGTACTCGGTGAGTAAAAGGTTGGGGATGGGAGAGCTTAAATACACCAATATCACACTCCAAATGGCCGATAGATCGACGAAGACACCATTAGGGATATGGGAAGATGTTCCCGTGAGGATTGGGAAATTTTTCATCCCGGTGGACTTTGTCATTGTTGACATGGAAGAAGACTCCAACATTCCAATCATTCTAGGAAGACCTTTCTTACACACCGTGGGAGCGGTGATTGATGTGAAGCATGGAGAGCTCACTCTAGAAGTGGGAGATGAGAGCATAACTTTCAATCTTGACAAGACCATGAGAGCTCCCCGTTTGCATGAACCATGTTTTATGGTTGATCATTATAGCCGGAAGGATGATAGGAAGAAGTCGGAACTCCAATGGAAGAAGAAAATTGAAGATGCTCCATTCAAAGAGCAAATGAATTATGACAAAGAGAGCTTGCAAAGCTCACCAAAGTCAAGCAATGAAGAGGATGGCCTCATTGGCCAAGACAAAAAAGTGGGAGAGTTGTCTCCATCAACTCAAGAGATCTTTAGTGATCAAGTAGATGAAGTTTGTGGTCTTTGGGACGATGAGTTTGAAGGGATTTTCAATCCCTATATTGGTAATGCTATCGATCAAGACCGACAACAAGGGCAAAGGTCTATTGAAGATCTTTATCATGATAATGAACAAGCTTTTGATTACTTCTTCAAGGTGTTGAGCAACATCAACAACACCTTGGCCATGCCCCCATGACATCTCACTAAGGATGAGAGTTTGGTGGAGTCCTCCCTAAACCACCATTTGTAAATATTTCTAACTCCCTAACTCGCATTTTAATTCTTACATTGCATTTTTGTCATTTTTGGATTTTTATACTTTGATCAAAATAATTATCATTTTTGAGAGAAGTGAGGGAGGGACTAATGATTCAATTGATGTGTAGTGCTTTAGCTTAGTGTGGGGATAGCAATTGCCTAGGCTATTCATGCCTTAGTAGTGCCCCCACAATGAAGAACACGGGATTTGAAGATGAAAAATGACACGGGATATGCAAGTACACGGATGGAACTGAATCCGGGTAAAAGGGGCAGAATCCGAGCGTCTTTGTGGGAATCCGCCCGTCTTTAGGCAATCCGGGCTTATTGGTCAGAATCCGCCCGTCCTTCTGAGCTGAATTTTTGAAATTTTGGGACTGTTGATAAATCCGAGCGTCCTGCACGAGAATCCGCCCGTCTCCAGAAAGACGCCCGTCCTGGAAGAAAAGACGCCCGTGTTTTTGGCTGAGAAAAACAAGAAAATTCACTGGAAAGAAATCCGCCCGTCTTCAGCGAAAGACGCCCGTCCCGCAGCTGACAAATCCGAGCGTCTTTGCTGAAAGACGCCCGTCTTTAGGCGAGATTCCTGAGACCAAAACAGGCAGAATCCGAGCGTCCCGACGGAAAGACGCCCGTCTTCCCCCTGCAATTCAAATTTTTCGGGTCTTTTATAAACCTCCTCCCACATTCATTTCTTCATTCCTTCATTCAAAACACTACCCATAAACCCCAAAACTCAAAACCCTCATCCTCTCCATCACCAAAATAAGATTTCCTCAACCAAATTCAACAAAACCAAATCAAAACTTCCTTTTAACAACAATTAATCACTCCTCTTCCAACAAAAATCAAACCAAGCACCAAAATCTTCAACCTTTGAGTCGATTTTTGAACTTATAAAGGCAAAGCCTTTCACCTTAAAATCGATTTGGGTATACTTGGAAATTGAATATTTTCACTCTTTTCTTGGTTTAATCATCAATGGCAAGGACAAAAGGAGCAACAACGGCACCTAAGGCAAAGGCACTCTCAACAAGGCAAAAGAGTCTTCAAGCAAAGAAAGCCTCATTGGCTATGGTGGTAGCTAGTTCAAACTTGGAAATGCAACAACAACAACCTCCCTTGGAAGCAACAACATCAACAACTCCGGAAATTGCTCAACTTTCGAACTATCCGGAGGTAATTTTCATTTCTAACTCCCATAGGGGCTGTAAGAAGCAACTTAGCCCTCTCCTCTAAGTCTCTCATACCGGCGTCAGTGGACTTAGGCTGAAAATCCACTACTTTGTCCTTGTTGTAGCTCGAACCTTCTTCAGACCGTCTCAGGAATGAACCATTAACCGTCATAGGGTCATACTTTGGAACCGGAACTGACCCATCAGCATTTGGATCTTGCCTCAATAATTTCGGAGTCGTCGTACCCCGAAATAAGTGGTCCCTCAAGTTATCGGGCATTGGAGGACGAAAAGGTTCAACATCAGCAGCGTCTTCAGTCGATCGACCATGTAGGTCAGTCGATCGATTGACTTCCTCGAGACCGGAAGTCGATCATCTTATTACGCGGGTGGTCGATCGACCAGGTGTGTCAGTCGATCGACTGACATACCTGCTGATCGTCTTTTTCTTGCTACTGTTCACTCCGGCTTTTTTCTTGCTCGGTTCTGCCTCATCTTTTGCGATAGCATCTTCGACTATAGCGGGCCCATCAAGGGTAGACCCACTCCTCAAAGTGATCGCATTTAAGGTCTCTTTTTTATCCGGCTGCGACGGTAAATGCCCTGGAGCTCTAGTTGCACTTTTACTTGCCAGTTGGGCAATTTACTCTCCAACATTTTTGTAGAAGTCTCTCTAGCTAGAGACTCCTTTTGCAGCAAACCCGACAAATTTTGAACCATGTTTTTCAACTCAGAAATGTCAGAACCTTGAAATTGCTGCTGCTGAGGCACATAGGGAGGCTTTTGATACTGCTGCTGCTTATGAGGGGGCACATAATTCTGCTGCTGCTGCTGCTGTGGACCCGGATTAAGGACGTTTTGGTTAGTCCACCTCAAATTGGGGTGGACATTAGAAGGATCGGGATAAGTACCAGTCTGCCTATAATGTTGAAAGGCAGCACATGTTTCATTCGAACTAGTACAAAATTCCGAAACATATCCCTCTCCTCCACATCTTTTGCATGTAAAGGGACCGTCTGACACTGCATTAACTTTATATATCCCTCCTTTTTGGGATCCCCCAAAATCTATCTTGTCGAATCTCGCAGTAAGGGCCTCTATTGCAGCTACAGCAGGAGATTCAGCTGATCTTCTCTGATTTCCTCTAGAATTTCCATGCTCAGCTTTATGGGTGGCCAGGTCATCGATGATTTTCCACCCCTTTGTCTCACCGCTATTTTCTTGAAATCTCCCATTAGCTGCAACATCTAGGATAGCTCTCTGATCATCATAAAGACCGTTATAGAATTGGTTGCAAAGAAACCATTTCTCAAACCCATGGTGCGGAATAGCTCGCACCAGTCTCTTGAAACGGACTCATGCCTCATGAAAATCTTCATCAGGGCCCTGTTTAAAGCTTGTGATCTGAGCTCTAATCGCATTGGTCTTCGAGGCAGAGAAATATTTCTTGTAAAATGCTAGGGCCAGCGAATTCCAATCAGTAATCCCATTAGCAGCTCGATCCAGATCTCGGTACCACTCCCTAGCAGCATCACGAAGCGAGAATATGAACATCGTCTCCTTCACCTGGTCCTGGGTCACACCTGCTGGTGGGGATATGGAACAACAGTAGTCAATGAATGTCTCCATATGTTTAGCCGCATCTTCATTTGCAGCTCCCCCAAATTGGTTTCTCTCAACCAAGTTAATGTAAGACGGTTTTGGTTCGAATTTCCTTTCCGTCCCGGCTGGCAATGCGAATCCCTTATAGAGATTTTCGGCTTTTGGCTCGGAGTGACTGGCTATACTCGCTTCTTCAGCCATATCTGGAGATGTAACGGTCTCAGCTGAAGAAGTATAAATAGGAGATGAAGGTGGATCCTCCTCAAATAGCTCGTTCTCGTAGTAACTGGACAGAGTACTCAGCTCTTCCTCTGTCGGCAATACTCTAGATGATCGTCTTAACTCACGCAAAGTCCTTTCGATCTCAGGATCTAATGGTCTCAATTCACCACCCTGTGACCTGCGCATAAGAGGAAACTACAAGTAGAATATGAGAAGAGTTTAAGGAACAGATGTCCCTTAAACTAAGAAAAAGACTAAAATAAAAACAACTAAAAATTAAACAATTGCCTCCCCGGCAACGGCGCCAAAATTTGATACATGTCGATGTGAGTACCAAAGATAAATTTATAATCCAAACTACTACTATAGATAGCGGCAGTTAGGGTCGAACCACAGAGAGGCGATGCAATTAATAGTTGTCTAATTTTAGTCCAAAGTAACAAATGTGTGGGGGTTTGTTTTGAATAGTTCTATAACTAATGTAAATAAATGAGCAGTAGATAAAAATAGATGGAAGCAAATATTAAAGGAATACTAAGATGGTCGGTTCACTGTAGTTTCGACGGCGGCAACTCTAGGTAAACTGTCTTAAACATGTTAGACGGGAAAATAAAAAGTCATGTCGGTCCAATTTAACAGGTAGCAACCTTTCGGCCTAAGCTACGGGTCCCTAATCTCACTAATACTAACTTTCGTTCTTGATTAATGAAACTCAAAATCTAAATTAACTTATCTCTTGATCTTATTAATTTAGTCGTCTTAATTAAGTAGTCTATTTTCCTCCCCATCTTTCGATCTTGTCGGGTCGGTCAATTCCTAAGCATTCAACTAGTCGTGTGCACTCGATTCGTCAAATATAGCAATTAAATTAATTAAGTCGAACCAAATCTAACACGCTCTGGTCGATCGACCATGTATGTCAGTCGAAGCCGTCTAACCTACAGATCCCCTATATCTTAGCACAAAAGATTTAGCTACTCATGATGGTGATAATAACAGCAATAAAATTAACTAACAAAGCAAACGAATTCATACTTAAATTAACTAAATAAATGACTAACATGAAACGATAATTTGGCTTTTGGGAAATCTAAACTAGCAATTCTAATCTATGAATGAAATAAAGCAACAAACTGAACTAAGGAACAGAAGAATACCGTAAGAAGAATTGAACAGAAAAGATCAAACCCAATGCGGAAAGTAAACTTTATTGACGGAGAATTAAACTAAACTAATTAAAAGTTCAAACTTTGTGTGATGAACCCTAATTGTTTCCCTAAAAATCGATGATTATCTTCTGAAACCTAAAGTTACATTATATAGATAGTCTTACGTAACTTTTATTCCTAAAACCTAATTACATTGGGCTTTTCTCGTTTCCCAAATTTGCGTCAGATTCACGGTTTGGTCGATCGACCACAAAGACCAGTCGATCGACCGAACCTCACTGATCAGTAGCTTCTGATAATCGTACTCTGGTCGATCGACCATGAGCACCAGTATATCGACCACTCCAACAGGTACTTGGCTCCAAAAGCTTCGCAAATTCGTCTTTCGGGCCTCGATACGCGCACCAAGTTTGCTTCCCGAGTCTTTACTCCATGTCAATTGCAATGCTAAGTACTCGGGGACGGATTTGGCTCATTTCTCGCTGGATTCTTCACATTTCTGCAATATTACACAAAAACACAAAAGTAGACGGAAATAGGGAAAATAGTAGCATAAACTACATAATTGAGCTCTGAAATGCGAGTAAAACAGGGTGTAAAACATCATATAAATGACACGCATCAGCAGGCGTGCCCAGCAAGCCCAAATCCAGCGGGGAAAGCAGTCCCAGCAGAGGAGAAGCTGCGTCCAGAGCCTCGACCCAGGAGGGATCAGGTGCAGATGTTCTCAGAAGCAGAGGACCTCCAGTGCTTGACCCGATGCAGGTGATGATTCAGGGGATGGATACTCTGCGTCAGGCCGTTGAGGATCTCAGGAAAGACAACCAGAACCTGATCGCTCAGATCGTAACCGTAGTCCAGCCCAAACCAGCGTCAGCACCCGAGGCCCTGAACCTGACCAGCGGTGGAGGATCACGTCGACCAATTCCGTCAGAACTAGTCACCAGACTAGACCTTGCAGGAGTAGCACCCAGTGAACCAGTCGAGCCTAGAGGATTGGGATGTTTGTCATTTGACAACCCACCCAGCCTGCAGCAGACACCAGGTAATGCACCGCTTAGCACTCCGTCAGGGTCTGACTATCCACCTTTTGCAGGAACACCCATGCACCAGACATCCGGATGGCAATCTGGAGCTGTCATCAACACAACAATTCCATCACTCAATTCACTAGTGGAGCCTGGATCGGAGGCCTGCAGCAGACACCAGGATGGCGGCCAGGATCTATAATCAGTGCAACACCAGTGACAAGTCATCTAACGTCTGGCCAATTTCCTGGAGGGCCCTGGTTAGGAGGTACACTTGTTGGTTCCTTCCCGCCTGTTTCTAACCCCCTTGCAGGAGCAGGTAGTTCGCTGGAGCAGCAATACCAGGAGCTGAGGGACCTAATGTACAGGATACCAGGCGTAGCACGTCCATTAAAGAAAGCGGCACAAGATATCTATGTAGACTCACCTTTCGTGGACGACATAGCCCTCGTCGGCGTTCCTAAGGGATGTGTACCACCAGCTATAACGCTCTACGACGGAACCACAGATCCACTTGATCACGTCAACCACTACAAGCAGAAAATGATGGTGATAACCGCGACCGGGCCCTTAAAGGAAGCTTGTATGTGCAAAGGATTCAGATCAACCTTGTCTGGAGCAGCCCTGCAGTGGTTCGTCGGCCTGCCCAACAAAAATATAGCCAACTTCGCCGACCTAGTTAATGCATTCAACCAGCAATTCGCCAGCAGCATAAAGCCAGAGAAGCAGACCAACGACCTCTATCGGATAGTGCAAGGGTTTGAGGAATCTACTCGTGATTACTTGAACAGGTTTAATAAGGAGAAGGTGGCAATTCCGAGGTGAGATATAGCAACCGCTATACAAGCGTTCCGTCGAGGACTGCACTAGGATTCAGATCTATACAAGAACCTGACCATGCATCCATGCACTACCTTTGAGGAAGTACAATCAAAGGCGATTGCTGTCATGAGGCTGGAGGAAGACTCTGATCCCATAAGAGGCACTTATGATTCGGACCCAGTATCCAGAAAAGCCCCGGTGGAAAAGAGGAGCGAAAGATATAAACCCTACAGCAGGAGCGTGAACAAAGTTTCTGGAACTTTTGAAGGAAAGGGCGAGGCAGATCTGCTTCCAAAGGTAAGCGAGTATGGTTTCACCACTAATCTTGCAGGATTGTTCAAAGCCCTGCAGGAGCTGGGTCGCAGAGTCAGATGGCCCAAGCCTCCAGCAGAGGGATACTCCAATAGCAGAACGGATACTGGCAAAAAGTGTGAGTTCCATGGCAGCAACACCCACGACACCGACGAATGCCATTCTCTCAGGAAGGAAGTCAAGTACCATTATGATCAAGGAAACCTGGATCACCTCCTACCCATAGGCATAACCAGAGTGAACTCTGCAGATGAGGTTCTGCCATCTCCCCCTCCTCAATGCACTAGAACGGTGAATGTTATTACAGGTGGCTCGGAGCTATGCGGATTGACGTACTCAGCAGCAAAGAGGCGTGCCACTGAAGCAAAGGGAGATAAGCCAGAATATTCCTGCAGAATCAGTCGCCAGAACCTGCCATCAGTCACCTTTGACGAAACAGATGCTCAGTCTGCTCCAGAACAACACCACGATGCTTTAATCATCACGCTCCCCATAGAAAATTGCGAGGTGAGAAAGATCCTGGTGGATACCAGAAGCTCCATCAACTTAATCATGCTAGAGACGCTCAAAGGAATGGGATTCAGTGAAAAAGATATAGCAAAGAAGGCGGTCCCCTTGGTTGGTTTCAGTGGCGAAACAAAGCACTCCCCAGGAGAGATCGTCATCCCAACTTATGCCGGAGGAGTTAATAAGCAGGTAAGGTATCTGGTTATTGATGGACCCTCTACTTACAATGTGATCCTTGGCAGGCCCTGGATCCACAAGATGAAGGCAATACCCTCAACGTACCATCAGTGTCTGAAGTTTCCAACGCCTTGGGGTATGCAAGAGATACGTAGGGACCAGGAAGAAGCTAAGGATTGCTATAAAGTGGCTCTGAAGTCAACAACCAGCCCATCTGCATAGCAATTACAGAGTCAGTGCATCCAGGACGAATATATTGAGCCCCAGCAGGCAGAACTAGACGAGGTTATCCTGGACACGCTGCATCTAGAACAAACCATGCTAATCGGATCAGAATGTACAAGTAACATTCGCGAAGAACTCGTTCGGTTGTTGAAAACTAACATGGACTGTTTTGCTTGGTCACATAATGATATGATAGGGATAGACCCAAGTGTGATAACCCACAAGCTAAGTGTGGATCCAAGCCATAAACCTGTGCAGCAGAAAAGAAGGAAGTTTGCTTCTGAAAGGAACCAGGTCATAAACCAGGAAGTAGATAACCTGCTTGCTGCAGGAAAGATTCGAGAGGTGAAATATCCAGAATGGTTGTCTAATGTTGTGGTGGTTCCAAAGAAAAATGGCAAGTGGAGGGCCTGCGTCGATTTTACAGATTTAAACAAAGCTTGCCCAAAAGCTCTGTTTCCGCTACCACATATAGACGCCATGGTGGATGCCACTGCAGTGTTGGAGCTTGTGTCCTCCACAAATTAGTGTGATAACATTTGTAAATCTCTTACAGGTTCACAAGGGTATACTTCGTATATTTAATCAGTTGATTAACGTTTACCTAATAACGGTTGGCTTGCTAGAAAGTTTGACGTTATTATCATACAGATGGCGGTGATCAACTGATCCCTAAATGTCACACCTATAGGATGTGTTTGAGAAATGTGGTTATAGAAATATAATCACATTGATGCCCAAAATGACTAAAAAGTTAGTCGATGTGTTGATGAGATAATTATTTAATGAAAATTAAATAATATTAGTTGAGACGAATTAACTGTCAATTCGTAAATTAAATATAATAAGTTATATCTAATTAAATATATGTAATGTTAGCTTGGACGAATTAATCTGTTAATTCGTAATTAAATATAATCAGTTGTATTTAATATCAACAAGTTGAATGTGTCATAGTGGTAATAGTGAGGGTACTCAAGCCAAGAGGTCATGGGTTCGATCCTCACTAGATGACAATTTAACAAACTTTATATATTTTTGGAAAGACCAAAAATAAGGAGCTTATAGTCCTTATTTCGGTCTGTTTGTCCGAAAATTAGGAAGAATTTTTCTTTCCTAATTGACTCCAAATTTCGGTCTGTATAAAAAGAAAGGTAGAGAATTATTTCTACCCTAATGTTTTTCTTGACCTTGCCTCTTCTCTCTCATCACAAAACACAAAAACAACTAAATTTTACAGAAAATTTTAGATCGATTTCTAGCATAATCAAAGGGCATATCTCATATCGTCTTGGATGCAACTAATAGGCGAATATCAATTTTGATATTGTTCTTAGGCCAATTGTGCTAGGACCGAAGGTTAGTTCTAAATCCTTTATACTTTGTTTATGTATTTTGTTTATGACCATTGATCATCATTGTTAAATTCGTTATAATCCTTCTAGTTTAAGGGAAGTATACAGATTTTTTCCCACAAGTGGTATCAGAGCACTAGGCCACGTTTTTGATTTTGATGATTTTCATAAAAATTGTATGTAAACAATAACATAATTCTCGAAAAAAAAAAATTAGGGATTCGATTTTTTTTTCGGCTGAAAATTTTTGGCCGAGTTTTTTTATCTTTCGGCCTGTTTTTTTTCTTCTTTCGTTTTTCCTTTTGTTTGATGATTTATATCCAATTTCTTTAGATCATATCATTGTTTTAATCGGTTAAAATTATCATATGAGAATTGGTAGATTTTGATTTAATGCAGATTAAGTTAAAATACATATAGTATCATCATGTCATTGATGTAAGAATTTGTTTTTGCTATATAGTTTTAGCATATACGATTAATCATGTTTGTTAATGCATTTGCTAAATCATGTCCTAATAGCAACTTAAACATTTTCTTCATAAAATCTTTGAATTAGGGCATATTGCCGCAAAAGGGATATTTTTTTTGACGGCCCAATTTTTAGGGTTTGCCGTTGGAAAGGAAAAAAAATGGTTTTTAAGAATTTTTTTTTTATTTACCGAATCAGAAAAAGAAAAGGAAAGTTTTCTTTTATTGCCGGATAAATAATAAAAAAAAAAATTTTTTTGGCTGTTTTCTTTTTCCAGCCGAGAGCTGGGATTTTAATAAAAAAAAAAAAATTTCTTTTATTTGGTTCTGCCGAGACCAAACAAGAAAAAAAAGGGTGTTTTTTATTTTATTTTGGCCAATTAGTTATTGTGAATCGGTTCACAATTTAAAGATACCGAGTTATTTTAAAGCAGTTTAAAATTTTGGCGGATAGAATTCATATTACAAGTTTAATATGGATTAAGAAAGAAATTAATGTGATTAATTGCGGAATTGTCACTTAATTTAATTTAAATAGGTGGTTTGGATAAATTAATCAACATAATTAAGGAATTGTGTTATGTATGTTTAATTTATTTTTAGTTGATGCTTTTAATTTTGTTGAATGAATCGAATGAATGAATTTTATTTACGTATTTAATTTTGCAATCGGTTGTAATTTGTAATACTTAGTGTGGCCTTAGTCAAATTATGTTTTCGTAATGAAGGAAACATGATTTTTTATGTAATTATGAGATCTCGAATCTCCTTATTTTATTTTAGTTTTGGTTTTGAAATTAGAATGTAATAAATAGGTCAATTATGTAATTTTTTATTATTGTAATTTCAAAGAAGACTAAAGATGGAGATTGGAGCTCACTCCCGCTACATGGATCAAGATGGAACATCAAGACAAGCTTCTCGGGTCCAAGGATGGATTCCAAACTTGTATTTATTGATTATTTTGATAGGATAGGCCACACTAGGACTTTTACTGTTTTTACGTTTTTTTCATTCTTATTGCTTTTCTTTCACATGTTAGTTTTATGCATCATATTCCGCCTAAAACCAAACCACCTACTACTAAAATGCATGAAAATTGACTCATATAGGTTGTATGTTAGTTTTCATGGACATGCAGATGTCACAGTCTTTAAGCCATCACCTTAGTTTAATTATTCTCGCATGCTAGATTATAGTTCACTTAAAATGAATTAAAATTAAGTTGGATCTTCCTCTAAAACGGAAATTGAGATTAGTCTTTATAAGGGCAAACATCTATGAATCCCTTCTTCGTCGGTAGGCCTAATATGACCCCTTCTACGTTGGGTAAGTAGTTGTGTTGACTTAGTTTACCTCAACATCATAGTCCGAAGAGTTTCTCGTGATTATGATGGACTATAGATAGAATTTACAGAAATTTATCGACCAAGAATTCTAACGGTAGAATTAGCTAAAAGGTTAGCTTATCAATTTACAGAGAATTGAGTCTTGGGGTCATTTATATAATTCTTGAGGAAGGTCAATTGTATAAATGTTTTTGAGTCTTCGCGTTATGACATTAGATCATTAGACTTAAAATAAAAACGATGCACATGCTTATTATTTTATTCTTCTTTTTCGATGTAGAACACGTTTATTATCGATAATATCTTTGTTACAACAAATTGCTGGAAATAACGCAATCCCAATGCCTAGTGCCACACTAGATCGTTCGTCCTGGCTTAAGATGTTCATGGACCAAATGAATCAGTCCACTCGATCGAAGAATGATGGGTCCGATTTTGATGGATCGGGAGGCGTCACTACGAAATGTCGCCGCTGCGACGGTAAGCTCAGGTATTTAACTGAGCCAATACCGGTCAACCCAGGCCCAAATGCAGGAGCCGACGAGTCATTCGCTTATAGTGACTTCGTTATGGAAGCAGGTGCGATAAAGAACGTACTCATCTTAGCAATGGAAACCAATTTGCAGAGACGCTTCATTGCCCAAGGTGCAAACAAGATTTTCACCACGCTCACTAAAGAGTTCTCAAAGGCACCGAGAATCGTTACATATGAGCATACCTGTCGCTTCTTTGATGCGAAACTCCAGAAGGGCTAACCGGTTAGCCCACACATTCTTCACATGATTGAGAATGTCGAGAAGCTGGAGGCACTGAATTGTAAAATCAGTGAGAGCATTGTCATTGACCGAATGCTTCATTCTCTTCACGATGGTTTTGCCCTTTTCAGGGCGAACTACTATATGAATGACTTGAAAAGGAGTCCTCATGAGCTACACTCCCTTCTCGTATAGACAGAGAAGGATATGAAATTAAGTGGGAGCGTGAAGCAGGATGTTCTCACGATTTACAAAGGTAAAGGTAAGGGCAAAGCTCATGGCGACCTAGCTGTAGGTAAGCCAAAGTTTAAGAAGCCAGGAAACGGTAAGAGTGCGCCTGGTGAGACTAGTGGCTCACAGGGCAAGACAAAGAGCAAGGGCGGTGACATAGAGTGCCATCATTGTCACAAGACTGGACATTGGAGGAGGAACTATCCCGTCTACCGTGAGGACATCAAGGTAGGCCGCGTCGTTCCTGTTGGTATGTCATCTTATATTCATATGATTGAGATTAACCATACAAGTTTCGGAACTTGGGTACTAGATACTGGTTGTGGTTCTCATCTGTGTAATCATTTGCAGGGCCTAAAGAACATCACACCTCTCGAAAAAGGTGATGTGGACCTGCGAGTCGGGAATGGAGCACGAGTTGCTGCTGCCTCGAAGGGGACATATGTAATCCAACTCCCTAGTGGTTTTGAGTTATCTTTAAATAACTGTTACTATGTACCCAGTTTATATAAGAACATTATTTCTGTTTCCGTACTTGCTAAAGACGGTTTTGCATTTTCAATAAAGGATAATAGTTGTATTTTCTCTTTTAATGAAATGATTTATGGCAAAGCAGTTTCCATGAATGGAATTTATATCTTAGATCAAACCACGGAAATATTACACATGAATAATAAGAAATTAAAGGTTGGTGACAAAGATCAAACCTATCTATGGCATTGTCGAATGGGACACATAAATGAGAAACGCGTGAAGAAACTCGTCGATAATGGGACTATTCCCGCATTCGGATTTTCTACATATGGCACGTGTGAATCATGTCTCATAGGCAAGATGACTCGAATTTCCTTCAAAGGTGTTGGAATGCGCGCTAGTGACCTATTAGGACTCATACATACGGACGTATGTGGACCTATGTCCATTACCGCTAGAGATGGCTATAGATATTTTATCACTTTCACGGACGATTTGAGTAGATACGGATATGTCTACTTAATGAAGCATAAAAGTGAGTCTTTTGAGAAATTCAAGGAATACCAGAATAGGGTACATAACCAACTGGGCAGAAAGATAAAACCACTCCGTTCAGAACGGGGTGGCGAGTATCTTTCAAATGAGTTTGATCAACACCTTAAAGACTGTGGAATCGCTCTACAGTTAACTCCACCTGGAACACCTCAATTGAATGGTGTGTCCGAACGGAGAAATCGAACCTTACTTGATATGGTTCGATCCATGATGAGTCACACCGTAGTGCCTGATTCATTATGGGGTTATGCTCTTTTGTCAGCTGCTCTTATACATAACCGAAGTCTGTCTAAAGCTGTCGACAAGACTCCATATGAAATGTGGAAGGGAACGGTACCTAACTTGTCCTTTATTCGGGTTTGGGGCTGCGAGGCTTATGTCAAGTGGAGACATGAGGATAAGCTCGGCCTGCGATCGGTCAAGACATACTTTATAGGTTATCCAAAAGGAACATTTGGTCATTACTTCTATTCACCTACCGAACATCGAGTTTTTGTTGCGGCTAGTGCGACGTTCTTAGAGAAAGAATTTCTCGAGAACAAGACGAGTAATAGAACCTTCGAGTGTCGGAGATTCGGAACCAACAACCGAGGAACAGATGGAGGAAGTCTGTACCTCCAAGCGATGATACGGTTAATATTCCGAGGAACCTAGGAGGTCGGTAGAGACTCTCATCCTCCGGACAGATACATTGGTATGGTCGAGGAGAATGACGTTTTACTTACGGAAAGTAATGAACCCGCAACCTATAAAGGTGCTATGGCCACATTCCGACTCAAAGCTATGGCTTGAAGCCATGCAATCCGAGATGGACTCCATGTATGAGAATAACGTATGGGATCTAGTTGATTTACCTAATAAGGTAAAACCTCTACAGTGCAAATGGCTTTACAAAATAAAGCGTTCTGTAGACGCGCAACCAGATATCTATAAGGCATGACTTATGGCAAAAGGTTTTACTCAAGTGCAAGGATTGCATTATGATGAGATTTTTGCACCTGTAGTCATGCTACGTTCCATTCGGATAATCTTAGCGATTGCCGCATTTCATGATTATGAAATTTGGCAAATGGATGTGAAAACCGCCTTCTTAAACGGTTATTTGGAGGAAGAGTTGTACATGGTGCAACCCGAAGGTTTCATAGATCCTAAGCATCCTAAGAAAGTATGCAAGCTTAAGCGTTTCATTTATGGACTTAAGCAAGCTTCTCGGAGTTGGAATCATCGTTTCGACCAAGTGATAAAAGAGTATGGTTTCACTCGATCGGTCGAAGAACCATGCTTATATATCAAGTTGAGTGGGAGCAAGATTGTATTCTTGATATTGTATGTCGATGACATACTCTTGATTGGGAATGACATTCCTCTCCTGTTTTCGGTTAAAGAATGGTTGAAGAACCATTTCCAGATGAAAGATCTGGGTGAGGCACAACGTATTTTGGGAATCCGTATCTACCGAGATAGATCACGACGGACGTTATCACTTAGTCAGGAGTCTTATTTGGATAAGGTTCTTGAGAGGTTCAGCATGACCAACTCCAAGAAGGGGAACCTTCCT